>NC_034413.1:16447313-16520680 GCF_002078875.1 Numida meleagris | reverse complement strand
ATGTTGCCCTATCAGTGAGTGGTCTGGGAATGCACAATAGTTTGGGAGGGAATATAGTCAAGACAGATGACCCCAACTGACCAAGGGAATATTCCACGTGATATAACACCGTGTCCAGCAATAACAGCTGGAGACAAGAAGGAGGCACCGTGGGCACAGGACGTTCAGAGTTACAGCTTTTATCTTCTCACATAAAACCTGCACATGATGGAGACCTGTTTTCCTGGAAATTGTTAAACATCTGCCCGCCAATGGGAAGCAGTGGAGGAACTCATTTTGTGGGGGTTTTTGAGTTTCTGTGTTCTTACCCTTCTGATTCTCTTCTCTGACCCACTGTGAGGAATGAGCAAGTGGCTGTGGGAGGATTAGCTGCCCACCAGAGTTAACCCACAATAAAAGGTTTTTTCAATTAAAAAACAACAACAACAACAAACCACCCTACAAAGAGCACAGAGGTAATGGATGCCTGAAACTTTCTCCAGACAATGTAAGTTACCTTTTAATCCAGCATCATGTCTCTGACACATTTGTAAGTCACTGAGGTGACTTTTGTGGTCATAATTTTAGCTAGAAAAGAGATAAGTAGCTCAGTTAGATGAGAAATGAGATTTGCACAAGTTTATGTATTCACAGGTTCACTTCTGCTTTGGATGCATCCTTAGTGGTTTAACATACTTATAAATGAATCTTTGAATCCTGATTATTTCAACTTTTTTTTTTTATTCTTGATGAATAAGTCATTTTTCTCCAAAAGATGCCAAGATTCTGTTCATGGGCAAACTGGGAGCTATTTAGTCTGCGTACTTCCTGAAAGAATTTAACAACACCTGAAAAGTTTCCTGAAAGTCAGAAGTACAGCCCATTTGATAATGTCCACAACACCAGCAAGTACTACAAAACAGTACAATGTATCCTAAGGACAGAATACAGGAGCCAGGGCTGCTGAATTTCTATCTTCCTCTTTTGCATCACTCTTAGGATTCATCGTTCATAAAGGTTGATCCAGGTCTGCCCAAGCTACCATCCCCATTACCAATTCTCTAGCAGTATTGCGAAACTTGAAATACAGCAGCTCTTAAAAATGAGTGGAGCTGTGTATTTGCACAAGCCTATAGATATACAAGCATTTGCAGCACCAGTGTTATCCTATAGGGTATTTCTTCATCTAAATTAGTCAAGTAGCATATTGACTGGGCGATGCCTCATCAAAGTCATGTGTCTGATAAACAAGTAGCTCCTTTCCCATACACACCTGCTCAAACAGATAATTATATGGAAAATGTAGGAAGAAAATTTATGAGAACCACAAAAGTACTCAAGAAGAGGAATAGAGCTCATAGTCAGAAGGAATATACACAGATCATCTCCTTGAATGATCACTTACATTTCTATTTTATTTGCTTGGTCTTTCCCAGAATGAATGCCTGAGAAAACTAAATCCTCCCTTACAGCCACCACATTTCTGTCAGGCTTTGTAGAAATGTCTTCTTCAGTCTGGGGAGGCTATATCATGAAAAACATTGATGTGGTACGTACAGCTCTTACCAGTTTGATCAAGAGTTTAAGATTCTGCTCCCAAAACCTGTCTGCCATTCTATAGAATGAATCCTGAAATTCTATTTTTCCACATCACACAGCAGGGAACAGTCCCAGTACCAGACAACGCTATCCGCTGTTTGCCCCAGCGCTGGCAGAGCAGCACGGCCTTGCTCCTCACAAGAGCACCCGGCACCATCCCCACAACCCTCAGCTGCTTCAAATCCCCCAGTACTCCAGCCTGCCCTCTACCAGACCTCACCTTGGGCACTGCCTCCTGGTTCATACTGTTGCTGCTGGTCTCACTGAAGACCCTCAGTGTGCTGGCACACCATGGAAAAGGAGAATCCCGCTTGCTTCTTGTTTCCAGCAGCTCTCTGCAAGGTACGTATTCCCCTTGCCCTCCACCTCCAAGCCTGCAGATCATCAGGGATGTGTTTTGAGGCACAAGATTACTAGAAAGTAACAAAAAGAGACTTGTAGACACTGAGGGTTAAGACATACTTAGGTACTTCATGCTATATCCGGCAGTAGGTCAGAACCACCAGGGCCTCAAGGTTTTGCTCCAGTGTTCTCAAAAAAGAATACTTACTATCTCAGCTGAATAGGTTCTCTGTGTAAGGAGAGCATCACAACATGTCTGAGGAAACGACTGTATGTCTCTCAGGTTTTGTGCTTCCTATGCTCTTTTTATAAGCATTACTTTCATTGACACTTTTCCATGTCATCCTCTCTTCTCCAAACTTAAGAGAAAATATCTGGGTTTACCTATCTTTTGTTCTTCACTTGATCCCTAATGACTAACAATATCATAAATATGTAAACACTGTACATCTTATCTGCTTTTGTGAGATGGAACTAGGTAAAATATTGTAAGTTATTCCAGACTGAATTAAAAATACAGTATTGTGTTACCTCAGACTTCAACAGAGCAAGGTCTGCTCTATCTCATACTGTACAAGGATATCAGAGTAGCCACGCTGTAACATTTTTCATTGATCAGTCACTTTTTTGCCATTCCACAGACTGCTAACTGCTCTATAAAGCAGAATGGTTTCTGTGGTTATTGTTAGGTATCGAGTTGATGTTTACTAACAAAGACTTGCTTCACTCTATTTTCATACATGAAACAGGACATTACCAGCATCCGCATTCCAAAGAAATCACTGTGCAAGAATCATTTCCATGTGGTATTCTTCTAAAATCTCACCATTCCGTGACAAAACACAAGTTCTTCTGAAAATATTTAGCAGTTAATTCACTGAAGGGACTGGTGCTCATGCAGAAGAATTTGACTTTGTATTCTATTTGCCTAAGGACACCCAGCTGTCCTTCTGGCTATTGTCAGGAGGCCAGTTTTAGTGAGGGCTGAGCCCCTGGGCTGAATAAAATTAATTCATCAGGTAGGAAAGCTTACACAGAATTAATAGAAGAGGCTTGGAAGTAACAAGACATCTTGTTAGTGTCCTGCCTGTGACAAAGTTTACTGATGTTTTCAAACTTCATTTGAAATTTGGGAAGCTCTACAGACACATGATAATTCAGAGCAAACTGGTCTTTCTGTATTGTGCTGTTCACTGATCTACAGGTTTAGGAATATATATTTAGTGCTGAATGTACACATCCTAAAGCATCTTGGTATTTTCATGCTAAGATTACCTAACAAAAAAGAACTGTCCCCAAGAAACCTGCAAGTGCAGTTCAGAAAGCAAATGACAGGTGTGGAACCAATGACCATAGCACCTTCTTCACAAACCACAGTAGCAGAGACTGTATTCTTAGCCAGAAAGTTTTGAAAATAGCTGGGTTCATCTTCATTCCAGAATAATATGAACACTCCCCAAGGTAAGCAGTAGTACGGAGCAAGACCTGTCACAGCTTCAGGGAATGTGAACCCCCAGGTCCCTGCTAAACATCCTAACCACAGGTTAGGTGCTTCTTAACCTTTCCCGCTCCATGGTCCAATTAGGTCTTTCAGGATGTCATACAAAGGTGCTGTTTATCGTAAGTACTGCCAAGTCAGCACTTAAATATGCTTGCCTTTATACAGAGGTAACACACAACACCCTACTGCTGCTCTTAAATGAATTTTGATTTCCTTTTATTGGCATAGGTTTCTGCCAGTGAATCAGTCTACCAGCAGAGGCAGACGAGGAACTGCAGCAGAAGATTTAAGTGAAGCAGTCAAAGTAGAGGTAAGCTGCTTGTACGTATGTGTTCGTTGACTCTTTCTTGTCTGCCTCCATAAGATGTGTAATCTTCTTTTGTTCAGTTAATTGTGAGAGCAAACACTCTGCACTCTCTCTGGTCTATAAGCCTTTGCTATTCAAAGCACATTTGCCAAACTTGAGAAGAGGAAGAAGACTTTGACCAGATAGTGCAAAGAAAGGAGTAAATAATATTTTCAGCTTGTTCTGCTTATGTTCTTCTCCTGAGGCTGTCATTGTGGTTGACTTAAAATGTCAGTATTGAGAAAGCTCACATAAAGTGGCCATTTGCTCTCACAGTTTCAATTGCATTTAACTTTTCCTCATAAGTTAATGAGGAGATTTGTATATCTGTTAGCTACATCAACTGATTGGGTGGCTTTTAGTCCCACTTACTGTTATGTGTGGGGGAAAAAAAAATATATATGACTCTCTCAAGAGTATGCTGATAAATTTCAAGAAAGTTTAAAGCTTACTTTCATTAAATATCAAAAGTCTCCAGAAGTTTTGAATGGCTTTTTGAATGTCTTTCAAGTGATCTCTTCCTCTATTTTTTTTTTAAATGAAATATTTCTGTTAATTCCTTTTTGCCTCAGGTAAATGTTTGCCTTTATATTGTCTTATCACATAGAAGGAGTAGGTAGTAGTTCAAAGCTCACACAGTCAAGACTTCACCTCTGAAATTAATGAGACAACTCCAAGTCATGGCATGCACTAATTGGCACACTGTGTCTGATTTATAAAGCATTAATCTTTAAGTGCCTTAAAGCATGCCAGCTAAGCCAGGTGGCAATACAGTAGACAGGAAAAAGTATGCCTGAAAAGGACAATAATTTTGGTTTATAAAGCAGTTAGTCTGTAGAATGGCCAAAAAAGTTACTGGTCAATGAAAAATGTTACAGCTTGGCTACTGCAAAGTAAATGCACTAGAGTAAATTTGTATGGCAATGTTTAAATTAAACGGGAAATACCCTCAATTTTATTGTTCTGGTGTCTCAAGGGGTATGAAAGATTTAATTAAAAATTGAAAGAACTGAAAACTCACTCCCTCATGAAGAAGTTCAGAGAGAGCAAATTTCTTGTTTATCCCTTTCTGGCTCTCCAAATCCTGAAAGCCTTCTCCAGCATATGTAGCTAGTACACTCTGTTTTTACAGCCTCTATGATGATTAAAAAGGCAGCTACAGCTAAAACCAATATGTAACAGCTGATTTTGCCTGTGTTCCACACAGCAAGGCACTAGCTAGGTAGATTCCACTCCACAATTTCTATTCAGCAAATAGGCTGCCTCACATGAACACCTACCAAAAAAAAAAAAAAAAAAAAAAGAGAAAGCACAGTCTTAACCTCCAAGTGGCCAAGACACACATTTACAATCAGTAGGACCATATGTGAAAGAAAGGAAGGAACTCATGGCACAAATTAGCACTGTTTTTCAGCAAGAACATTCCCTTAGGCCTGTTCCACATCCTCCTGAAGCCCTGGGCTCATTCCTTACCCTGTTACATGGCATTAACTGTAGACATTCCCACCTCACACAGGTATGTATGTCTGTCAGCCCCTTGGGAAGGGCACCTGGGGCAACCTACAAGAGGCTCAGGGCTTCCTGTGCAACTCCACAGCTCTCTCTCTCTAAAGCAAGCACACTGCATCTGCTCTTTCACACAGCCCCAAGATGCGGTGTCTCCTCATGCTGTTGTGCTCCCAGGCTGTTGCCTTTTCAGTAGGATTCATAGCACCCCACACTCTGAAATCAGAGGAAGGACTGCACAGGAAGCAACGCAACCCTGAAGACCTCATGAACGTTGTAAGTTGTGTCATTTTCTCTGCTTACCTTCTTAACATGTCTTTCACAACACCGCTACCACTGTACCATCTCTAACAGGCCATGAGAGGAAGCTTAAAGAAGGGCTCGCTCCCAATTGCCCATTTTCCCGACCTGCCTTTGTGATAGAGTCAGGACTGCAGTGAGGGCCAGTTCTGAATGCAGTGGGGACAGATGTGACCTGTGTGCATCGTGCCAGAACAGAGACACAGCACTGGAATAGAGCATGCCAGCTCCTGCTCTTTGCTCAAAATCCCAGTAATTCCCCAGAAGCTGCTGGAGGGCACTGGAGGATCCAGGACACTGAATTTTAACCACAGTAGCTGTGACTGTTGGGTAGCGCACACAATACACAATTTCAGCCTGAACAATGGACTTTTTCTGCCTGCATTTACGATGAACTCTAACAGATGTGTGACAACCACGTGGCTTAAAACTGTGACTCTGGCTTGCACAGTCACCTCTCTCAACACATCTTGATGTTTCCAGCTAAAGCACAAAGAGGGAAAGAGCAGGATCCTGACAAGAAGACAAAGATCCTTCAGAACAGTGGTAGGGAGCACCCACTGAAAAGAAACCTTGACGTCCTATCCCAATGGTCTGAGCTGATAGAGAGAAGCAGAGGCAAAGGCTAGTTTCTAGTCTCAGAAGAAATGTCCTTCTCTTCTGTAGCAATTTGTTTACTCAGTACAGTGGCAGGAGAGGTTGAACCCCTCCTTCAACAAGTACATTCTCACACTAAGTAATTTAAGCCCCCTAGATCTGACTCACCAGAACTGGCAAGACTGTAAAAAATAGGTGGTACTTCATAATAGGAGCTCCACCCTACATGGCTTACCTAACCATATTTTAGCAGGAAAGGACTCATTATGGAACAAGGACATACTTTGGCGCAGCCTTATACCAATACTGCTGCACATTTACCCTCTAGAAAGGTACTGTCAGCGCAACATGACGATCTGTGTTGCATTACTGTGGGAGCTGAGGCAATTTCCCTTCAGGAGACAGCACCTGAACACAGGAAAATCTGAGTTTTCACATTTCTCTCCCCAGCAACCATGCTTTCCAGCAAGCAAAGGATCTGTTGCCTTCATTTTCAGAGCATGTGGGACTAGTAAGGAGGTGTAAGCTTTCAAGCTTTGTAACGAACTAAATACCGAGCACAGACAAGTGCTATCTGCCTGCCTTCCTGCTCTGTCTCTACTTCACGCAGCTGTGCTCAAGAATGAGACCTTGCTGAAACACAGTTCTGGCGTTGTTGCTCTGGGCCAGGTGTGTCCCAGAGGCCAACCCAGTGCAGTACTCCACTTAGGCAAACAGCTTTGTCACCCAGTACAGCTCTGCTTTGTCCCATATGGGGTCAAATACCAGACCACTACCCTCTAAGCAGATGTGAAGCAGACTTCTGAGGCATCTTTTTTACAAGACCTGCAATATTTAATTTTTGGCCACAGTCCCTGTAGCCATAGCCTTTGCACTACTGTTATGGAACAGCCCCACATCTACGCTGTTTGGTTTGTTTGCCCTTCAAAATGGGCTGGCTTCACCAAAACTGTTTAACATAATCATCCCTAAGCTCCAAAAACACAAATATGCATTCAGGAAAGGAGTGGAAAGCACTAGGATTGACAGGAAAAGCTACTCCTGGGACAGTCCTAACACAGTACAGCATATTAAGTGCATTCAGGCAAGGTCCAGAGTCCAGGGACAGTCTTATTTCCAGCACAGGTGATGTTTATCATCTCACCATTGTTGTAACCTTGAGTGCACAGGTACCACTGCCACACTAATCACCAGCTAGCCAAAACCTAAACAATAGTGTGGCATGTCAGGAATGCTCCAGGTGTGATTATGTGCTCCTGTCCAGGTAACTACAACTCTTGGTATTTCAACTTGAGAGATAAAGTATTAAACAGCATCAACCACATCAACCAAAGAAGGCTCTGCTGCTCTCACTATTGTTGGTATCCTTCAGCCTCCCCTTCATGGCTACATCCTCATATATATCTGTCCATCCCTAAGAGAGAATATGGGCAGAGTTGTGCTGTCCCACAGGAATCTCTGAAGGGTCCTTTCCCAACACTATAACATACAGCAGTAGAGAACAAGCCAGCAACACGATATCACATTCTTGGCTAGCTGCATATACCTGGACAGAAGCAGCCTTCAGACAGTTTCCACTCATCTCTACAGAGTAAATGCATATTAACAAGTTCTCCTTGGCTTCCCACAGACTGAAATGATCAGATATCATGGATACCCCAGTGAGGAGTATGAAGTTAATACCGAGGATGGATACATACTTGGTGTTTTCAGAATTCCCAGTGGGAGGAACATGCAAAATACAGGTGCGGCAGTCATAGCACGTAAGACAAGTCTGTAATCCAACTCCAAGATAGGTATACTATCTTTCACACTTGCACACGTTCCACACCTTTCTGTCTTAG
The DNA here is from genome assembly GCF_002078875.1 of Numida meleagris. NCBI lineage: Eukaryota > Metazoa > Chordata > Aves > Galliformes > Numididae > Numida > Numida meleagris. The sequence goes on along the minus strand of NC_034413.1, from coordinate 16,512,666 downwards.
CAAAAGTAGCTAGTTCAATTCAGAATTCAGACCACATCCCTATTTTCATAATCTATATTCAGATTTCAAACTTCTGTGACTTTTTTTTCCCCTAATTTCCTTTCTTGACTTTCACGTTTGGTACAATTGTTGGCAGCCTGGAAAAAATTCTTGCCAGTATCTTCTTAAGCAATTCAGATTTTAAAAGAACCTTTCATTTAGCATAATTAAGGAAAATGTTCCAGACAAAAAACTGTTTTGACATCGAAAAAAAGATTCTCTGCCTAATGAAGGACAGTTCACCTACTGTCAAGAAGGTGAATGTTCTGTAACATTCTGTTGGTGAGAAATCACATAATTGGTTGATAAGAGATAGTTTTTCAAGTTTTCTTAATATGATGAAAATTTGTACCTGGAATTCAAGGCCACAAATACTGGACAGTGCTGCTCTGTTTCCTGCTCGTCTTTTGTTATCTCAATATGCTATTTTGTCTTTAATCTTTCACTTCTAGAAATTGAGGTATCTGTAGGTTTTGCTTTTGTGTGTGTGTGTGTGCACGCGCGCGCATGTTTGTGTGTGAAAACTGATGTAGGCACAGTCCATCTGAATGTGTTCTGTATTTACTAGTCCTGACATGAAATCATTAGGCCAGAACCAAGTCCCCCATGCATCTTACGCCAAAATGCATGGGCAGCATTCATCAATTTCTTGAAGACAGAATAGTTAAAAAAATCTGTAAAATCATACTCTGTACTCTGTTTTAAGTACTGATTATTTATTGCTATGGCATAAAAACAAACAAACAAAAAACACTCTTCTTTTTCAGGACAAAAGCCAGTAGTTTTGCTGCATCATGGTACTTTTGCAGACTGTAGTTACTGGATTTCTAACCTGCCCAACAACAGCCTAGGCTTCATCCTTGCAGATGCCGGCTATGATGTTTGGCTGGGAAACAGCCGAGGAAACACCTTGTCTGCAAAACACAAGACTCTTAAAACCTGCCAGAAAGAGTTTTGGCAGTTCAGGTACTCTGTGGAGAAAGGCTATCTGAAGAAAGTAGCTTTCAGGGGACTAGCAACTTTGGGCAGTTAATACTGGGGTGTAGAATATTTACCCTGCAGACTAGTGGTTTTCATGTAATCTGACTTAAAATGGGACATACAACACCTAAGGGCACCAGACCAATTCTTTTTGGAGGCATCCATTTCTGGGAATGCCAGGGAGATCAGAGGAAGGATTTGGCTGGGTGATCTGGACTGGCCTTTATGGAATCAGCAAAAAAAGAAGCAAAGCTGCAAGCATACAGGCACCCTACCATCTTTGTACGTATGTAGTGCTGGTTCCTTTGGGGAAAACATTTCCAGAACCAGGAGGCATCTGTAACCTTGAGGTCTCCCACTTGACATTATTACCCCAAGTGCAGACAGGAGAGAACAATGCAGAGCTAGTACTAAAATCTGATCTATGGCAACTGATATTAACTGAGAGATAAATGTATTTTGCTACTGAAACACAATAGAAAGCATAACAAGGTAACAGAGCAGCAAGGTCTTAGGCTACAGCAAGTGAGGATCTGCTTAGATGTAAGAGCAACAGGTGCAGAAGTAAGGAAAAAAAAAACTGCTAACCTTCAGAAGGCCTGTAAGGTACTCAAGTAGGCATTTTTTCAGCTTTTGTTTTTCTCCCCTGTAGCTTCGACGAGATAGGTAAATATGATCTCCCAGCTGAGCTGTACTTCATCATGAATAAAACTGGACAGAAGAACGTATATTATGTTGGTCACTCAGAAGGTTCAACTGTAGGTAATGTTGGGCTTGCCTGGCTATGAAATCATCATTACCTGACTGGACTGTCTCTCCCTCTGTCAACTGTCTTTCTTTCTCATAAAAAGTTACTCGAGGGAGAAGTACTTTCTAACTTGACACTTGAAAAATATAGGAAACTTTCCTGCCAGCTGTTCTGTCTGAAACAAGCAAGTAATAGAGGACCCAGAAACACTTAAAATTCTGTAACTGAGGACCACTGATACATACAAGCTATTATTTACCAGGTACATTGTACTATAGTTTGCTAAGTATCCTTTCTTATTACACTCTAGCCATTCCTTGCTACTTTTTCCAGAGTCTTCTAGCAAATGGATACTTTTTTTGAAGTATCAGCAACAAGGAGCTTTTATTAATCTCAGTTTTAAGATGCAAATGTTCAATCATCATGGATTAGATGTAACTATGAAAAGCAACAGTCCATAAAGTAGTTTGAAAAGAAAAGCAGAGAAAAGCAGAACTTAAATACTACTAAGTCTCATGACTTAACATCAGACATTTTATTTAAGGCATAGTTTATCTATAATTCACTACAATACTACTTTTAAACCACTGAGGAGACATTGGAGGGAAGTTGTACATAGCTTTATTACTAGAATATTATTTTCCTTTCCTCTTATAAGAGCATTCTAAGTGTCCTTGGGCAGAACAAATCACTCGGGCCAAGACATCTCTACCCTTGTCTATAGGTACCTCTGTTTCAGGCAGCCAGATAAAATCGTCACCAAATCTGTCAGTGGAGAAATTTGGACATGTTCAGAAAACAGGATGGGACATACCTTTTTTGTTCTCCATTACTTTCTTCCTTTCTCATACTGTTCCTTTATGTGTGTGCATTCATGCTCACCTGAGTTTGCATGTTACAAGTCGAAAATTGTGCTCTTAATATCTCAGTTTTCATATATTTATTATATTATGGCATGCGATCATAAACATAGTCTTTTAGAGACAAGAAAAAAATTCATTCTTTTATTAGTTTGGGGAACTTTAAAAGAATCTGAATTCCAAAAATCTGATTGATGAGTCATCTCTCAAAAACTGGCTTAACAGAATCTTGTCCAAACTGACTTTCTCAGAACTGACATGCTCTAATGAAGTTGTATCCTTAGAAAAAACTCTCAAACAGAATCAAAAAGAATGGGAGTGTATAAACAGGAGGGGGAACGATTGCTCACGAGGGTGGGTAGCAATAGGACAAGGGGAAATGGTTTTAAACGGAGACAGGAGAGATGTAGGTTAGATATTAGGAGAAAGTTTTTCACACAGAGGGTGGTGATGCACTGGAACAGGTTGCCCAGGGAGGTTGTAAATGTCCCGTCCCTGGAGGTATTCAAGGCCAGGCTGGACGTGGCTCTAGGCAGCCTGGTCTAGTGGTTGGCGATCCTGCACACAGCAGGGAGGTTGAAACTCGATGATCTTTGAGGTCCTTTTCAACCTAGGCCATTCTATGGTTCTACAATTCTATGATTCTACGATTCTATGATTCTATGAAACACATTCCTTAGGTAAGGAAAGAGGCTATTAATATAGTCTCATTTCTTGTTTGCCTTCTATGCTTTTCACGTATTTGGTCTGTGGAAGATCTCTTCACTAACTTGTTTTCTGTCGTTTGTTTGCAGGCTTTGTAGCATTTTCTACTTATCCAGAGTTGGCACAAAGGGTGAAAATGTTCTTTGCTTTAGGACCAGTACTCACCATTACACACGCTACCAGTCCTTTTACAACATTTGCGCGTCTTCCTCAGCCGGTGATCAAGGTATGTCATTCCTCCTTCTGAAAGACCTAAATGCCTACTCTGTCTGTACTGGATTCACTCAGTCTAGACTGACTTTTAAGAGGGTGATGAGTTAAGGTTGAATTTAGGGTATCAAACTGTTGATGGAGCTGGTAGGGTTTAGACTTTCCACAGAACTAAATTACAAATTTTGATACAATAACTTTTCAGAATTTCTTGAGGAAAACCTGCATATTGTGCCATTGTTTGTTAAAATCCAGTGTTTTTGAATGAAACTCATAAAGTTGTCTACATACTCTACTAACTTGAACCTTAAGCATTGGCAGAAAACTACAAATATTTCACAACTTAAATTCATTAGACATGTGGTTGCTTTATGCTTGTGAAATATTTACTTATAAAATGATATACAAAATTTAAAGAGTTACATCTATTTCACACCATAATTAGCCAACTTAATAGAATTTCCTGGGAATGGTAAAAATCTCCTGTATGTCAAAATGCAGGACTATATGCTCTTTCTGCCCAATCTGTAGCAATTATGTGACAATACAGTGCCCAGTTCTACACCCTCTCATTTGACTCCCCCTCTATGCTAAGCATTAGAACTCAAATTACAGTTTTGTGCACCTGTCTACAAGAAGTACTGGGGCAAAGAGGGTCTCCCTATACCCTACAGCCATGACTGAAATCAATAAGCCATTCTCACTAAAGTCTGCATGCTATAAACAGATGGATAGCAACCTCTAGGACACATGCCCAGTACAAACAGGCAGGAAGGATGTGTGGAGTATTCTGGGGGAAAATGCACTTTAAATGACAATGGAAGGGCAAGCAGTCTGAGCTATCTTAGTTAAGAGGCTACACTACTAGAGAAGGAGTGACGATTTTCTGCATGATATGCTCCTGCAGCAAGAAAAAAATTTCTGCTCTTCTGCCCCTCAGTTACTCCTTGGTTGCAAAGGAGCTCTTCGCCAGAACGAACTGCTGAGAAGGCTCGCAATACCACTGTGCTCATCTCTGCAAAAAGCTTGCGCCAATATCCTCTACTCCATAGCTGGTGGTAGAGCACAAAACCTGAATGCGGTAAGCATGTCCAGGAATGCCTTAATGCAAGTAGAGCAGAAGTAATTTTGAAGGAAAGTAAATGTTCTGCCTTGTGTCTATATACAGTTGCCAGGAACATAAAGAAATATGTTGCACTTTCCAAATAATGCCAGCTAGGACCTCTGTTGATGATGAAATCAGCCACTTGGCATTCAATTCACACAAGGAAAAAAGGAAAGCAACTTTTATTTTTTTAAAGACCTGCACCTCTCTTCTCATTGTCTCTTGCTCTCTCACACTTATTATTTAACAAGACCTCACAGAAAAAGCTCTTACACATGTAATCTCATTAGACACAGGTAGTCCGTTAATAACATACTTCCTCTAATGATTACACAGAACTCTACTTATAACCATCATGCAAACTGTAAAAACTGGGAAAAGATAAATCCGTGTTTACTCATCAAATGCAGTTTTCCATGTGACTAAGCACTAAAGTAGGAAAGACTCTTTCATGCTCTACATACTAATTCCTACTGGGCAATCACATTATTTGTGAGTTTACCATCAATTTTGTTTAATATTCAAAAAACATCCTCTATATTAATAGGGGCTTTAACACAGCAGCGTTGTGTTGCTCAGGCTCTTCACAGCTTTATTCTGGCACAGCATTGGATCCCGGCCTTTATAACACTTCTGGTTTTTCTCCAGAGTCGAACAGATGTATACGTAGGACATTACCCAGCTGGGACATCAGTACAGAATATTCTTCACTGGCATCAGGTATACTGAATACTGAAATATAAACACTTACTATTGCTTTTTATGCAACTGACAAACTGTGGGAAGTCCAGAGGCAGTGGTTGTGGGAAATTCCCACCATATATATATATATATATATATATATATATATATATATATATATATATGTATACTTCCATGTGTAGGAAGTGGAAGCAGGGTTGTGTATCCTGGGAGGAATACAGGGTTGTTGTCCACATGTGTAGAGATAGGATTAGGAAAGCCAAGGCACAGATGGAGCTGAACTTGGCAAGGGATGTGAAAGATAACAAGAAGGGGTTCTACAGGTACACAGGCAGGAGGAGACAGACCAAGGGGAGTGTTCTCCCTCTGATAAAAGGTAATGGAGAGCTGGCTTCCTCAGACATAGAAAAAGCTGAGGTACTCAATGAGTGCTTTGCCTCAGTCTTCACTGGTGGTCAGACTCCCCATGTCTGCCAGGACCCTGAATATCTAGATGAGGGTGTAGGGAGTGGATTCCGTCCCACTGTAACAATGGAACAAGTCCAAGAACTCCTCATGCAATTGAATGTCTATAAGTCCATGGGGCCAGATGATATCCATCCCAGGGTTCTGAGAGAGATGGCTGATGTGGTTGCTGAACCGCTCTCCATCGTATTTTAAAAATCATGGCTGTCCAGTGAAGTCCCCTGTGACTGTAGAAAGGGAAATATGACTCCCATTTTTAAGAAAGGGAGAAAGGAAGAGCAGGGGAACTACAGGCCGGTGAGTGTCACCTCTGTGCCTGGGAAGATCATGGAGCAGATCCTCCTAGAAGGCATGTTAAGGCACATATGTGACAAAGAGGTGATCCAAGGCAGCCAGCATGGCTTCACCAAGGGCAGATCTTGCCTGACCAATCTGCTGGCCTTCTATGATAGAGTGACAGTGTTGGTGGATGGGGAAAAGGGTGATGGATTTCATCTTCCCAGATTTCTGCAAAGCCTGTGGCATGGTCCCTCACCACATCCTTCCTTCTAAATTGGAGAGGTATGGATTTGAAGGATGGACTATTCAGTGGATTAAGATTTGGTTGGTTGGACACAGCCAAAGGGTTGTGATAAATGGTTCTATGTCAGGGTGGAGGCTGGTCACAAGCGGTGTCCCTCAGGGGTCGGTCTCGGGACCGAAGCTCTTCAACATCTTCATCAGTGACATAGATGATGGCATCGAGTGCACCCTCAGCAAGTTTGCAGATGACACCAAGCTGAGCAGTGCAGTCGATACATTGGAGGAAAGGGAAACCATCCAGAGGGACCTGGACAGGCTGGAGAAGTGGGCCCATGAGAATCTAATGAGGCTCAACAAGACCAAATGCAAGGAGCTGCGCTTGGACTAGGGCAATCCCAGGTATTTATACAAGCTGGGGGAAGAACTCCTTGAGAGCAGCCCTGCAGAGAAGGACTTGGAGGTCTTGGTGGACGAGAAGCTGGACATGAGCCAGCAGTGTGTGCTGGCAGCCCGGAAGGCCAACTATGTTCAGGGCTGCATTAAAAGAGGAGTGGCCAGCAGGGAGAGGGAGGGGATTGCCCCCCTCTACTCAGCTCTTGTGAGACCCCATCTGGAGTGCTGCGTCCAGGCCTGGGGCCCCCAGCACAAGAAAGACACAGAGCTCTTGGAAAAGGTCCAGAATAGGGCCACTAAGATGATCAGAGGGCTGGAGCACCTCTCCTGTGAGGAAAGGTTGAGGGAACTGGGCATGTTCAGCTTGGAGAAGGCTCCAGGGAGACCTCATTGTGGCCTTCCAATACTTGAAGGGAGTGTTTAAACAGGAGGGAGTACGACTGTTTACATGGGTGGATAGGGATAGGACAAGCGGAAATGGTTTTAAACTAACACAGTTTAGGTTTAGGTTAGAAGTTAGGAGGAATTTTTTCATACAGAGGGTGGTGATGTGCTGCAACAGGTTGCCCAGGGAGGTTGTGGATGCCCTATCCCTGGAGGCATTCAAGGCCAGGCTGGATGTGGTTCTGGGCAGCCTGGTCTAGTGGTTGGCAATCCTGCACACAGCAGGGGGGTTGAAACTAGATGATCTTTGAGGTCCTTTTCAACCCAGGCCATTCTACGATTCTATGATATCTTCTCACCTAATGCACTAAGCGGCTGCCACTGGGGGAGGGCTGCTTCCCAGACCATTACCCAAATTGTCCCTCTGGTATCAGGCACTGAGATTTCCCCAAGGCAAATCAGGCCTCGCTGCAGTTGTGCTCTAGTGGCTTCCAGCCTTCAGCTTTGTTTATGCCTTGAAAGCTGCGGAAGAGCACTCAAGCACAGCCTAGGCACTTGGCAGGCAGTAGGAGGATAGGAGGACAGTGGAAAACTGAGCAGCCAGGGGATGAGCCAGAACAAAGATGGGATCCAGGTTGAAGCTCTTCTCCCAGAGGATTAACTGCAGCCTGGATCACCTCCCAAAGCCCAGCTGGCCACACAAACCCTTCTGCTGGAACAACGGGAAAGTGGGGAACAGCCTTTTCAGCTGGCATCGTACTCTCAGGCCTGAGTTTGGACCAGACCATGGCAAGAGAATGCCAGCTCAGAAGCATAGCACTGCACATGCACAACACTGTGACTATTTCTGCCAGCACTAGATAAAATGTTAAAATTTCCAGCATCCAGGCCATCAGCACCCAGATTCGGCAAACGAAAGCCAGGTAGCAGATTTCTATGACATCCTCAATTACTCAAACCTTGAACTCTACCCACGTGGGAGTAACTCAGGAAGAGTTCCACAACGGCCTCCCACCTTTCATTATATGAAACCACCCTCAAATCAAATTGCTAATCAGGCTTGAATTTTAAAAATGCACTCACCTTTCCAGTAAGACAGATTCAACTTCATTATTTTTTATGACAAAACTGATTCAAGAAGACTACCGCTAAGTGACAAGCTAATTACAATCCACGCATAGTAGCTGAAATCTTGTAAGGAAATGTCACCACTAGTGAGCAGATCAGACACCACCGACACACAAACGATGTATCAGTGTGATGTAAGGAGAAATGATATTATGCTAGACAGCTAATGATAACCCTGACAGGTTCTAGACAGGTCCTCTTTCCAATGTGAAAACGGAACACAGCCCCATGTCACAACTAACTGAAGTTACTCAAGCCAAATGTGAAAAACAAAACATACCAATGGCAGCAGCCGAGGCTCAGGACAGAATGTTAGCAAGGGCCAAGGCGACAAAGCCACTCACCCTATGGCCCATCCTCAGTACCCGGGGAAGCCTGCAACTGGAGGAAGGGCCGAGAGGAACTCACAATCCACTGTCTGATGCTTGCGTTCAGTCACGGGGAGGAAAATAGCACCAGCATTTTGCTCTGTCTCTTAACGCTTTCATTTTATCTGTCCTTGTTACAATATTCACAGCTATCCCATACAGACCGATTCCAAGCTTATGACTATGGCTCAAGTGTAAACATGAAGAAATACAACCAGGTAAGGCAGTATGGTTTCCCTGAGAACTCATCCTTCAGTTCTGGCAAAACTAAGAACACAGGATTTCAACTGCTACAGAAAGAAGGAGAGATTGCTCTGAGATGATGTTTCACCTGAACCTAATACTACTAAGTGTAAAAGGCACAGGCAGCTCTTGCAGACAGCTAATAGAACTTCATTTTGCCATCTCTACTGACGCAGGGGTGTGTCCAGTGACTTGTTGATTTACCTGCCATTCCCAGTAGACCAAGAACCACATCCAAGTCCTAGGACTGGATGAGTGTGGGGCTGCACCTCTTCCCAATAAATACCCAAGCCCCGTCTTTATGTTAAACACCAGCAAGGGCAAAAAAGCAAACAAGCAAAAAAGGAGAGAGAAAAGGAAATGCATCTATTGCCTTGATTTCGGGAAGGTTCTTACCTCTAAAATAAAATGGAAGGGATGCTTCAGAACAGCATAGTGGAGATTACTGTTGTGGCAAACTACTGTATACTGTAAGGAAAAAAGGAGGTGGACAAAACTTCATTACTGCCTGGTCAACACTCAAAAATGCTGCACTCCTACAACACTGAAAATTTGCCTGACAATTTTTTGAGATTTGATCTAACCTGTTGACTTCTAGTGATATTTTCTAAGTCAGGGCAGGCTATTTTATGGGTAAGATGCCATTTTACAGGCAGAGAAATATTCCAAAGATTTCTCAGACATTTTCCATCCACATGTGGTCTTCAAATACCAAAGTTTGAATTGGAGAAAGTTCTATTCCCAATACATGTTTCGGAAACTGTCCAAAAAAGAAAAATCAAAATCACATGGCAGCCAACAAGAAAAATAACAGAATCACTTTTAGATAATAAGGGTTAATTTCAAAGCATCTTGTCCATGGTCTCTTGTCACCCTGTAGACTAATCCTGCATTAAATCACTTAGCTCAGGGCTCAGAAGATCCCCGCTCTCCCCTTGTTTGGTCAGTTTCTTCTGATATGACAGGAAAGACAAGTAGCTTCACTGGCTATGACTCCCTAAGTAGCTATGATGTAGCTATGACCAAGAGAGTGTTTGGTTTGGTACAACACGACTAAAATTCTTTTTCTCTTCGCCACATGAAAGCATGAAGAGAAAAAATGGCATACATGAACAACATCTCTCTGGTTCTTCCCTGATAAACAGAAACACTGTTCTTTCCATATCCCCATTTATGAAAAGAAGAAGCAGGTGTCAGAGTTCAGGACAAGTCATAGCCAAGCATTACTGAAAAGTCTAGAAATAAGATGGATCATTCCCTTCCGTGGTATGTAGGGACAGAGGCTAGGGAAGTACACATTAAGAGAGCAGACTTGATCCCTACTGTTTTCCTGTAGTGAGTGCACAAGAGAAACAGATGTCTGCACAAAATCCTTTTTTTAAACACAGCTTCTGGTATAACAGCATTCACTCAGGTGCCCTCCCTTTCTTACAGTCTATTCCGCCTGAATACAAGATAGAGAAGATAAGCACGCCCATTGCCGTTTGGAGTGGTGGACAAGACAAATTTGCAGATCCCAAAGACACAGCAAAACTACTGTCTCGGATTAATAATCTCTATTACCATGAGAATTTTCCTTTCTGGGGACACCTTGATTTTGTCTGGGGCCTTGATGCAGCTGAGAAAATGTATCAGAAAATTGTTGAACTAATGAGAAAATAACCTTAAAGCTTTGTACAGGAATTTCCTTCATCCAGCAAAGCCCTCAAAGATTTCTATTTAGCAGTAGAATATAGGTGTAGGTATTGGTATAGGGGTTTGTTTTTTTCTTGCATTGTATTCCGTGGTTTTATGGTATTTTGGTGAAGGTGGGTAGGTGAGTAAGTTAAGGTAGGTTAGGAAGGTAAGAAACATGAGGATGACCACTAATATACAACTTAGAAGGCAGGGTAACTCACTTTGGAATATTTAAACAGTTAGAGGGTTGATTTTGCTACAAATGAGTTTTTATCTCCCTTGTACATCAATATTATATATTCCACTTGAGACAGAGGTGTTATCTTATGAAAACATAAAAATTGGATATAGTCACGTCTCTGTTTAAGTATTACTGATCTTTGCTTAAATTAAATCATTGTCCTCTTCATAAAGTGCTTGGCCTGTTTTCATTTTCTCACATTATCAAGAACAGCAAGCCTGAACCACAAGACCTTCTTGTGGCTACTCTAAGGCTACCCTAGCATTTAACATACAGTAGTTTGCCTTACTGGCCCAAATACCAAGGGATTCAACTTCTCAAAACCAGTGTCAGAGAGAAACTACTTGCCCCTAACCGCTTGTTAGAGAGATGCAGATACTCTCTCATCCTTCATCCCCACATATCAGCAAATGTTTTATTCACTCCCTGAATACAAAGAATACAAACATCTCTACACCTAAAACGCGGCAACTGACGATTGAGGAGATGCAGCTGTATCAGGCAGCCTGCACATCAAGGACTAGAGCACCCATCTCGAGAAATGTTCCTGACACTGTCAGTAAAGTTGTTTCAAGGTCTTCTAACTTCTCGGTTCACCATGTCCACATGTTCTGCCATTCACCTACAAAATAATCCAGAAGGTGAAAGATCACACCAAGGGTTCATCAGTACATGCCAAGACAGAGTAACTCAGGTACTGTGGGTGTTTCTAGGTGCAGGGTTAAGCCCAGAATCCTTAAGCAAGATTTGTAACAAGTGCAATCCATTTGATCATTATCTGGAGACAGTCATCAAAATATAAACAAAACGTTTGTCTCATGTAATACAGAAAACTCATGCAAAGGAGATGAAACACCTTGTCTAGCACCTACCACTGGAAACTGAGCTCACAACTTGTGGAGAGATTTATAGTCCGCAACCCGGAGTGGACTCTCACCCACACCACATCATCTGTCAGCTCCCAGCACCCTGACCACCCCAGAGGGCTCCAAACAGGCCTAGCCCTGCTCCTCAGCAGAGCACAGGAGATGTAGCATTACCCCAAGTACAAACACAAGCTCTGGGTCTGAAGGGCAGGGAGCAAGAGCAAGAACTTGAGCTTAGGTAAAGAGGAAGTGAGTGCCTCTTCCAGTGCAGCACAGCCCTTCACCTCTGTCCTCACACTCCTGCAGAACCACACAACATGCAGACATGCTGCACACCATGAACCTAACAGTGTGACGCTGCACAAAACACGTGCTAGGTGGGGCAAAAAACTACAAATCACAACACCAAACTCATTCTTGCCTCACTAGTAGTGCATTTTCCCTGATGCAGAAGTAGGGCTAAAGAGAAGCTAGCTCAGATCCTCCACTGACATAGCACAAGGGCAGGCAATGGGAACCATGCTTTCTGGATGATGAAAGAAGGGGGACCTAGCAGCTCTTCAAAAGCCAGTCGTGTGGATACAGGGCTAAGATCTAGCTCACTCAGCTTGGAAGCATATACCAAGGGGCACTCAAGGACAACAGCTTCTCCAGAGAGCCTATCCATGTTCAAGAGGAAGAAACAGCCACAGATAAACTCTGCGAGAGGTCACAGGGAAGCATTCAGGTCAGTGAAACACTGCTCAGAAAAGAAAGCAACTAGTCTAACATCACCTCTGACCCAAATAAGGTTTACAAAGGGTTGCCAAAAACTTCTCATGGAAGACAAAAACAACTTCCAAATAGTTAGATAGGCTTGACACTTGACAATAAGGATTCCAGCAAACAATCATAATCTTCATATTAGAATCCACCAGGAACACAATCCTGTAACGACTCAGCACAAGAAAGCATTTACCTCTTACATGTCCTGTCAGTAGACTGTTAGCTACCCAAACTACATCCCTGCAGTGCTGCAAGGGGCCCATGCTCCTCCAGACCCACTCCAACAGCTCCTCATCCTTCTTGTGCTGGGGGCCCAAGGCCTGGACACAGTACTCCAGATGGGGCCTCACAAAGGCAGAATAGAAAGGGGACAGTCACCTCTCTCTCCCTGCTGCCACCCCTCTGTTGATGCAGCCCAGGATACAGTTGGCCTGTGGGCTGCAAGTGCACACTGCTGGGTCACATCCTGCTTTTCATCCACCAGGACTCCAAGTCCTTCTCCGCAGGGCTGCTCTCAAGGAGTTTTTCTCCCAGTCTGAATGTCTAGGATTGCCTTGACTCAAGTACAATACCTTGCGCTTGGCATTGTTGAACCTCATTAGGTTCCCATGGGCTCACCCTTCAAGCCTGTTCAGGTCCCCCTAAATTGTTAACTTGGTTCTAGCTTTAGTTCTGCAGCCTTGAAGACCTTTCTGCAGCAACTGCAACCCGACGAATGCCACTTGTGGCACACAGGTGGGCACACAGGACAGCAAGGGACACCTGCACTGCGTTTCTCCCTGTCCAGCCCGTGTCCCACGCTGAGGGGAAACAGCCTCTCCTCTCCAGCAATAATCGTCTCCTCGGGTGCTAGCCACATGCTGAGCACTGCATCGTCACTGAAACCTCTCTCCTTATCCACGGACTCTTCCCTCAGAAGGTTAGCGACCGCTGTTGCTCCTTACATAAAGGAGATTGAGATTCGCCCAGATCAACCGTGTGTGCCCACTACTATATTCGGGCAGATGTGAACTGAAATGGCGACTGCACTGCCCTACGGCCCGGAGCTCAGAGGGGATGTGCTGCCAGGTGCCCAGCGCGGGGAGCGAAAGCCGCACTGAGGGCCCCTCTCGCCGCTGGGCTGTAACGGCCGCCACAGGCGCGCGGCGGCGCCCCGGCAGCTGGGCATGCAGGCAGCGGCCCTGCCGCGCTGCCCGGCGCCGCGCAGGCTCCTCCCTTCGCCCCGCACCGCGCCGTGACCCGGGCCGGCTGCGGCAGCGCGGGGGGCTGCGCTGCGCTCCTCTCCGCGGCCCCAGCAGAGTGCGGGCGAGACCCAGGCCGGCCCCGCTGCCGGGCGCCCTCGCTTTGTCTCCCGCCGGGGCCGGCCACGCGCGTGCGAGACTCGGCAGCCGCTGGCGGACAGCGGCCCGGCTCGGCGGTAAGCAGCCGGCACCTTCCTCGGCCTCCCTCCCTGCCTCCCTCCCGCTGCCTTGCGCTGGTGCTAGCTGAGGGGAAAGAGGTCGCGCCGCGCCGCGCCGTGCCGCGCCGTGCCCTTCCGGAGTGCGCGGCCCCATCAGCCCGGCCGCCTCCCTGCCCTGCCCTGCCCTGCCCTGCCCTGCCCGCCTTGAGGTGCTGGCAGCCCGCGGGCCGCAACCGCCCCGGGCCGCCCCGGCGAGGCGGGCGGAGCCGCGCTCACTGACAGCCTGCTGGTGCCGCCGCATGTGCCCGCAGGCAGGCCGGCAGCCGGCAGCGCCTGGCCCGGCTCCGCAGGAAAACGGAGCCTCTGCCCGCGCTCTGTTTGTAAATCGTTCCTGTCCTCAGCCACGTACCTATGAAACATTGTCATGGGATCAGAAAGTGAAAGAGTGTAAAAAAGGAAGAAGTGGTGTTACTCGTGCACCTGTAACTCTCTCGTGAGGTGTTAGTGCTGCGGAACCTCATTTTGTACCTACATCTGGTGATCTCTGTAGGGTCTTCGGTATCTGTCCGGCGTGCACCGAGCAATGTAACTTAATGGCTCTGTCACACAGATGCACCTTCCCATTTCAGAAGAGTGACAGAAAGTCCCTTTTGGGGGGGAAGTCCTTTTATTTTTATTTTTTATTATTATTATTATTTATTATGCGTGCAGTGCTGAGTATATATTCAAGAAACCATGGGCAGAAGCAGCGCACCTGGTGCTGAGCGGTCTCTTTTCACACGAGTGGGTTTTTCCTTGTGGTAGCTGAACTGATTGCACAAAGCTGGAGCTTGCACATGTTGGATAAATTGCCTTAGACCAGCAGGTCCTAGGAAGTTGCATACAGACCCACAACCTCCTGAAGTACTCCTAGGAGAAGTTAGTCTGGTCTGTGTGGATGTTGCTGAGGCGATATATTTTTGGTCTCATGTATTGCATTTCTATGTGCTCAAGGTATTAATAACTAAACCAAAGGCCATTGTTGACAAATCCAGAGGTTCCTAGATCACGGAGAAGTATGGGAGGCATTGTTCCCAAGTGCTATACAATACTGTAGGTACAAATCGTGTGCTTGTTTTTTCAATAGTATTCTAAGTGCCTGAAAGTGCAGGGATTTTATTTTATGGTGTTAGGTCTGAAAACAGGAGTCGGTGTCTCGATCAATGACAATACCACAAAGGTGATTCTTGTGGTTCTCTTTATGTGTCTGAATACATTCAAGATGAGACCTTAAGGTATTTCCTGGAAGTTAATCACTATGCCAAGGAAAAATACAGCTCAAGGTGAGGGATGTCGTGAAATCCTCAGCTGCTCAGGGAGTGGCAAGGTGACTTACGCGTGAAGACACTGAAGGAAATGCAGTAAAAAAAATAATGCTTTGTCTGTGTTTGCCTGACTTGTATGCTTAGGGTGTTTTCTTTTTCCTGGTCTTATCTGACTCCTGATATTGTATTTCTGTGTCAAAGGTTACATTTCCAGTTTGTGTTCTGAAAAGTAGGTTGCTGCCTTGTAATGAAAGTCTTTGTCTACATCATTTCAATAAATATCCAACATTTGGATTGCCATGCCATAAAGCATACTTTCTGGGCAAAGTTTTGAAGTATCCGTCCATGGAAGCAAGTGATCTTGTCAGTGCAGTGCAGATCCTGACTGATCCACATAGGATTTAGTACTGTTGCTGCATGGGTATCTCTCTTATAAAAAAAATCAGCATTTTAGATCTTACATGGGTGGTGATACCTCCCAGTGATGTCATGAGTCAGGCACCCGCTCAGACACATCCCTTTGCCCATCACTTCCTACTGGCAGCTCCAGATGACTCACGGTTCAGCACACAACGTGTTGAACTGCACTAGGGAGGCAATGGACTCTGTGTAACCCTTGGAGAAAGTACCTGCCTCTTTCAGCTTCTCTGGGTCACTGTCGGAAGGCCTCCAGAGATCTCCAGCTCTTTCCATTGACAAGGAGTAGAGCCTGGGTAGGAGGGGGTAAATATTATCAGATCCTGAAAGGGCAAGTAATTAACTGGGAAATTATTTCAGTCCAGAGATAGTATGCGCATAGCTTCCCTGGGATGAGCAGCCTGTGGGGCTGCAGGAGTGAGCTGCACAGCACTGTGCTCAGCTTTCAGACTGTGGGTAATCCAGCTGGTTTAAAAGCAGCTGTTGAGTTACACTCAGTGCTGCTATAAAGTGTGTGCCAATTGTTGTCAATCTTAGAAACTTACCAATGAGAAATTAGGTATTGTAAGTATCCTTTTTTTAACAAGAAGAAAAAATAGACTAAAGCACACCAAATGCTCCCTCTAAAGGCAAACGCTCCTTTTTTTCCATCTACTCATAGCACAAGAAATCCTGCAGCTGGGTTAGAGAAGGAGGTCAAAGACTTCATTATGAAATCAACTTACAGTATTATCATAATATGTTTCTGCAGCATGGTGCTTACGCCTGATTAACTGGTAGTTGTTTGTACTAGTTGACCATGCTCCATCCCGTAGGTAATAGCACTATCAGTTTTTTTACCTGCATTTTGCTCACTTAACCATTAGGGTACAAAATAGTTAGAATCCATTGAACTAATGCCCCAAATTGTTTTTTATTTTTCTAGATTTAAGGCCACAAGTCAGGCATGATTCTTTACAGATAATTTAATAAACTCAAAGTGGACTGTGAATTTGTGTCAGAAATGTCTGTTAAACTTAATTCTCCTTTTTTTCATCACATGCATTATGAGCTGTAATAAATAATACAGAATAGGAATTTGTCATCCAGTAGAAACCAAAATGGATTGTTGCAGATGGTTCCTCACCCAATGAAAAACTGTCCTTATGTGAAGTTATGGAATTTGGAACTGTTACAAAATTAAGTAGCAGTTATTGTCAGAAGGACCATTACCTTTCACAGGAAGAAGAGGAGGGCTCGTACTCCTTCCTGGGCCTTTGTCTCTGAGACAAGTAGGGCTACAGGCAGGAAAGCTGTGAAACCTGAGAATTTGAAAGTAATCCTGCTTGCTTTGTTTCTTGGAAATCTCTAATGTGTCACAGACCACTGTGCTGATCTTAGCCTCCTGTTTGGTTCCCTTGGCAACACAGCTTCTTGTCTTCATGGTGGAAGTGAGTTTTATCCATGATGAGATGTACTGCAGGTATCTTTTCTCAGTATTTCAGCTGAATCTTCAAAGAACAGATCTCATCATAATATCTATTTCTTTCATTTCTTCCATATTCTGGCTCAATATGCCCTTGTACACTCTTTTTTTTTTTTTTNGGGGGTGGTCGGTGGGAACTTGTATATTTCCTAGATGAAGAATTGGTCATTGTTCCTCCACTCCCTGTCTAAATTAATCTTTTAATAGGTCATTGAGATGCTGTCCTGTGTCGCTGGTAGCCTGAAGGCTCTACCGATTCAAGGCATTCTGGTGATGCTTTGTTACATTAAAAATGGGTTTCTGCTGTAACGGAATGGTGTTACCAGAAAGTGGGAGGGAGGGATTATATTTTGTTTCAACACAAGAAGCCAGCAGAGAAAGCTGATCAGTAGATCATAGGTGCAGGTTTCAGCATTCAGAATTTCCAGCCTCTTTCAGGACGTTATTTTACAAGTGGCCAATATCACTGCAGACAGAGAATATTAATAAATCTGGTAGCAAGCCATCACAAACAGCTCAAATGCACGGGGTTTTGTTGTAGTAACACAGGCACTAAAGATCTCGACTTCAAAAGTCTACGTAAAAATGAAGGAGAAAGGTCAGAGTCCTTTGTGCTCTGAAGCAGTGGGAAATGTCTGCAGGTTCTACATTCATGTTCTCTGTAGTGATGATGTTTGTCCCCAGGGCAATTAATTCAGTTTCTTAGTCAATTTACTCTTACCCTAAATTTTAAACATATATCAACACGGGGTCCAATCTAATTACTAGCCTCTAGCAGTTAACCTTCATGGGCTGCATCAGCTTTCTGCGTGCCATATGTTAGAGAGGAACTGAAATAACACGATCCTAAATTAAGATCACGCTGAACTGGAAGAAGATTGAGTGGTGGAATAAACCGTCAGTTTGGGGTTACTGCTCAAGATGGCAGGTGAGGCTTTATTTTGTGAGCTGCCTTTTTGTGGAAGGGGAGATGATGAGATGTGCTTTATTTCCTACTGGTAAAGATGAGAGACTTTGCTTGTGGATATGTGTTGAATGGTTTTATTCCTTACCATGGACATGAAACATGAATGAATAAAAGGTTCTTGCTGTGTTAAATTATGAACCTTTACTGGGACAATCTTTTCCAGAGCCGAGCTTGGTAGCTCCTACTATGAAGAGCAGCTTCTCTGTTGAGCGAGGTGGGGCTATCAGCAAGCAGTTCCTTGTGCTTCTCTCCATTGAAAGGCCCTTCTGTTGTTTTATGTTAGTTGCTTTTTTTTCTCTGCACAAGAGAATGATCTTGCTGTGACATTCAGTGCTTTGTGTTTTGTTTTGTTTTGTTTTGTTCTTTTTTTCCAGAAGAGACTACTTACTATACCAGCTGATTCACTTGCTGTGATAGGGAACTGCTGTTCCAGAAAACGTGCTGATGGAAAAACATGCTGTTTCTCTTTGGAGAGAACCAACAGAAGGCTGTTTGCTGTTTAGGCAGTTTTTAGCGTGTTTTATATCATACCCAGGCATGTGTGTAACTGATTATATACTGTACCAATATGCCTGACGTTTCAACAGAGTTTGAATGAGTTAGATGCCTGCATTTCTAACCACTTTTTTCACCAAATTCAGCTGGACATTGACTTCAAAATGCAGAAGTACACGTATCTGCACCATGGGTGACCTGTTGGCATGAAACCGTCCTTTGTCTTCATCTAGCAATGACTGGATGTTCTCTATTTCAAGTTTGCTGAGACGATTAAGTTCCATTATGGGAAATTAACAGGGTTTTTTTGCACTTGCTTATTTGACTATTTTAGTGAGAAGTGACCTTCTTGTGGTTGGAGACATCTTTATTTTATAGTTCTATAATCATCACACTTCATAGAGTAGTAAAGCAGAGCACTACAGACTTTTATCTTCTTACTGCAGTATTAAAGTAAGCTTTTTCGTAATCATGGTATGAATATACAGCATTACTTTCAAGAGTATCTTGGAGAAGGTGGAACTATGCCACATTTTAGCTCTTGTATTTGCAAATATTTCCACACCTTGATCGGAATAAACTGAAGCAAATGATTTTACTGCACTTTACATTCTACCAAAGTATCTAACAAAGGATTAATATTTCTAAAATAATCTACTATTAAAGACACGCAAAGAGTAAATGATTGCTAATGCCCCAGGCTCCTGTAATTTTTAACAGCAGTTTAGACTGCACATTAAAAAGTGCTTTGTAAAATTTTACCAGTGATCTCTGTAATGAAGCTTTATTTATTGACAAGCACTGCTGGTGGTAGGGAAGTCAGTGTAATGTAACTACGTCTCTTGAAACTTTAGAAGTATGTTACAGGGAGGGAAAGTAGAAACTAGTGATTCAACTAGTAATATATTTAGGTTCGGCTGTTCATTATTTATAAATCTAAAAGGTTGTTCAACATCTAAAAATCTCTTTTGAAAACACAAGAAGGACAGGCAGCCTCAGGCTGACAGTAACGAGTGGCAGTTCCATCCTCATGCTTCTGCGGTCTGCAGGTGTCAGTGGCAGCGGTACTCCAAGCTCCTCTGCACACCCAGAGGCCTAGAGCCATGTGCCTGCACGTCCCCCAGCACAGCTTGTGGCCCGTGGCCTGGCCGCCTTGTTGGCATGCTGTGGCCTCACGTGGTCGGGTTGTGCGGCCTGTCAGCATTCCAGAGCCTATCCTATCCCTGGGTGTAGGTGGTGTAAGCTCCTTTTGCCCAGACCAAGCTGGCTGTGCACAGCCATCGTAGACACAAACCGTGTGACTTCACCAGGGCTAATTAGCCTTGCCACGCAGCCATGCATACTGCCTGCCGCTATCACTGGTCACGGTTCTGCAGCTTGCTGACTTTCTGAGCACAGGCAAAGGGGCTTGCTCCTTTGTGCCCACTCTATTTGCTAGAAACAAGCCTGGACAGTGTCCTGTGAGAGCACTGGAGGCTTTATAATGAATTATGGAGTTTTACCTCTCAGAAAACCATGAGTATATTCTCCAGATCTTCTCATTACCACCTCTGTCTCATTAGCCTACTCTTGGTACATCTTTATATACTTCATGTGGCTTTACGTTTGAATATGCTAAGTTAAAATTGCTCTCTCTGTTTTTCATTCACCTTTCACTTGGTTCTGTGCTTGTTAGCCTGAACAGAAAGAACAATTTTTAATAAGGTTTAAAACACTATTTTTCTTTGTACGGACATTTCTTCTTAATCAGACATTACCTAAGTCCATCAAAATTAGTTGAAGTGCCTGAAACTGTACAGCAGAAAAACGTATGTTCACTCTTAGAATTTAGAGCGCTTTACACTGTAATAGACGATGAGAGCTCCAAGCTGCTGTTGGTATTTATCCTCCATGCTTAGGGCTGGAATGTGGTTCCCTGTATTTGCATAACTATTTTGTGTGTCTGAATATAAAATTTGTTTCCGTTACTCGCATTTCTCTTTGCTCTTGTAGAGTAAAATACGAGATTGTTTCCACAAGACAAGGAGCCATTGATCAGGGCTCCTGAAGCTAAGTCTGAAAAGTCCATTTCCTCTTTCATCCATTGCAGTCCCCCTGTTCTCCCCTTATTCAGTGACCTGGCTGTGCTCAGTGCCTCTCTCTCTGCAGAGCCGCCACATCCTTTCCAAGCGCTGGCACAATTTGAGGAAGTGGAAGTTTCTTCTTCTCTTTAAAATACCTAATGTTGTATGTGGGTTTTTGTTCTTATTAAAAATGCTTCTTTCAGTTAAAAATGGCTCAAATACCTTCTCCTTTTAGCCTTGCTATTCTTAGAGGCATCCAAGGGGTTCCATGATGCTACCCTTGCTAGTTCAAAAATTTTTGGGTGGGGAATACCATAAGCTTCTTTAGCAAAGACTATTTTGGTACTGATGGAAGGGGAAAAAAAAAAAAAAAGGGAAAAAAGAAGAAAAAAATGTGTCTTATGTGTTCTTCAGTTGCTGCCCTAAGATTTTTCCATTTGCTGACCAGCTAGGCTGAAAAGCCTTCAAGGTGTGGGATCAGCAGAAAGAAGTGTATAATCCATATCCCATCGCATGCCCTTTTACATGCTAGATTTCGGAGAAGGCCCATGAGGGAGGCAGTGCTTGAGGAGCAATTTTCTCATTGAAGCTGCTGATTGAAATAGAAGTAATTAAAATTGGAATTGAATAGAAATACATTTCTGCACCCTTTAGTGTTGAACAATATTTTGTTGAATAAGTTGAATGATGAGACTGCTTCGCAGTGTGTTGTAGTTAGATGTGTACTTTAGATCAAAGCCTTCCAGTCAGACACCGTGGGTCTCCCAGCTGCTACTAGGGGAACTAAAAAGGAAATGTAACAATGTGCAAACGATTGATAAGGAAATTAAGAAATGGTTTTAAATCGGGAATACAAAATTGGTGAAGGGTCTGGAGGGCAAGGTGCGTGAGGAGCAGCTAAGGTCCTTGGGTGTGCTCAGCCCAGAGCAGAGCAGGCTGAGGGGAGGCCTCATGGCGGCTGCAGCTCCTCACAGGGAGCAGAGGGGCAGCGCTGAGCTCTGCTCTCTGTGACAGCGACAGGGCCCGAGGGAACGGCATGGAGCTGTGTCAGGGGAGGGGCAGCTGGGGGTTAGGGAAAGGTTCTGCACCAGAGGGCAGTGGGCATGGAACAGGCTGCCCGGGGCAGCGGGCACGGCCCCAAGTGCCGGAGTTCAAGCAGTGTTTGGACAACGCTCTCAGACACAGGGTTTGCATTTTGGGTGATCCTGCGTAGAGCTGGGAAATGGACTCGATGGTCCTTGTGGGATTTTGTGGGATAGCCAACTCAGGATATTCTATGACTCCATGATTCTGTGATTAAAATGCTCACTTTTTAGATATGAGATTTTTTTTTTATTAGTGTTCCTAAGCCAGACAGAGCATATGAATGCGGAGTATCTTACTGAAGATGTAACGTGTGCTGAGCATCTGTGCTGCAGGGAAAGAAGCCTGACATGAGTTCTGCCCCAGCCAGGCTTGTAGTTGTCCTATTTCACAGTGTGTAAGGGCTACCACAATCCAGCTAAGTTCAGCTGGAACTAGCCACAGGGAACTATAAGCATAGCCTTGGCTAAAGGAGAACTATTTCATTACTGTAGTCCCAGGAGGCCTTTCTGCAGGTGAATTCATTGCCAGTGAATAGGCAATGAATAGGGCTCTCCTGCCAAGATGATCATTTACACCAGAGCTCCACTTGTGTAAAATTAAATCGTTCAGAGAACGTTTTCCATCAGTGCTACCACTACGGCTAATGTTGATGTCTTGGGTGTAAAAGCCAAGCTTCATTGTTTGTGTGTTTTTCTTTTTAACTTCCATTAGTGTGTCACAAATTGTGCAAGGGTTTTGAATGCTTCCTTAAATCAAAAAAAGCTGGTCTTTAAATTAAATTCACAGATCTATAACACACCAGATGACAAGAAAAAAATTCTTGAAAATGGAAAACATGGGAGTAAAGTCAAGCAAGAATAAGTTATTTGAGATTAGGAGATGATACGTAAAAGCAGATTAAGACTGATTCATTAAGTGTGCCAACCAAGGGCTTTTGCAATTAAACAGGATGATTCTGATTATTCTTAAAGAAAGAGTATTGATCACATGAATTCAATGTCTCCTATAACATCTCATTATAACATTGGCACTAATAGCTAAAACTGAAGACTAATCTAGCAGACAGTGGTAGCTTCTAGAAAAATGCAGGAGACCCAAATTCAGAAATTGGTTCTTCAGCAGCAGCTAAAAACATGTTAGGATTGTTCTCCTCCAACCCAGAGTCCTCCAGCTTCTAGAGAGACATGCTGAGAAAAGATCTTTGCTGAACCCACAGCTTGTACTTTTACAAAACATAAAGCGTACGTACTGCAACATGTGAAGCCTCTTTGACATTCAGAATCAAGTCTGTTTGGTTTGTGAGCACAGATGTGAAAGGCCCCATTAGCGGCTTCACTTTTATATTTCCAGTGTAATTTAGATAATTAATTGTCTTCTTTTTTTTTATGAATACAGCATGCCTAAATATTTGTCTTTACTTGTTCAGAGCTGTGCAAGGAGTAATTACCATCAATCAACTTGTATTTCATTGTAATACGAGTGGAGTTGAAGTCAGCAAGTGTACAGTTGGAGCACGTGGTACTTTATATTGTTGATATGAGTTTCTGTGCTGTTTTATTTTTAATTGTAGGCTTAGCAGGAAAAAACATGGGAGATTCATGCTGATTTAAAATTTGTTTGTCGTGACATAAGCACAAGGAAACAGATTCTGTGCTTAGTCTTTGAACTTTTTATCACTTAATGCTTGAAAGCTGGTTTATTTGCTTGGGCTTTTTTTTTTTTTTAATCCAGGTTGCTGTAAAGATTGTAAAAATAATTTGCTATGTTGTGTTTACTAATTACTACACTTTACTAATGTTAGAATGAGGCAGCTAGTTCACAAATGTTCTGTGAGAAGCTGTGCATTCCTACTTTGAATTTGAGATGCCTGCTAAATTCTAGATTGATAGTAAGCGTGTAACTACTTGAAACTGAAGTAATGAGTGGTTTTAGGCATGTGAACTGATGTGACATCTGAATGTATTTCTAATCTGAACAACTTGTCCTATTTCATTCAGCACCCAACCACAATCAGCATATCTCTGTTAAAGTTTCCCTTGG
Source organism: Numida meleagris (assembly GCF_002078875.1). NCBI lineage: Eukaryota > Metazoa > Chordata > Aves > Galliformes > Numididae > Numida > Numida meleagris. The sequence continues at coordinate 16,489,028 of NC_034413.1, read as the reverse complement.
ACTCTGAGGCAGCTTGCTGCAAATACTGAGCACTGGATTAATACCTCAGTCAGCCTGTCCTTCACAGCCAGATGGAGGCTTTGGGGAAAAAGAGTGACCTCCTTGGTTTGCAAACAGAGGGCAACGTGGAACAACCATTCAGTATTAGTTCCTTGGTATGTATTACAAAGTGATGCTTTAATGGCTTAGCACTCTCTTTCAAGTAAGCAACAATTTTGGGGCTGTTTAGCAGTGGTGATGTCAGCTGAAAGGGCATTTTCTTGAATCCTGCCAGCTCCTCACCTGTTCTTTCTGGTGGTTTCACTGGGATTTTGTTTGGCTTTTAGGGTTTTAGTTTGTTTCAGTGATCACTGTTTTAAGAAGTTGAAGCAAGCATTTTAAATAGAAATAGTAAGCCTTTTCAGCCGTGTAAGAGGAAACAACTTGCAGTAGCCATTTATTTAACCACTTAGCAGAAAAGTAATTACTACAATAAGCAGCTCTGTTTCTTCTTTATCAGAATCAGTTCTAGATCCTTAGACTTGAACTGCCTCATTCAAAACTGTAAAAATGAACTGTTAGCTACTCAGGGAAACATATTGCTCTGTGTTAGCTGAGCTGTACCCAGAAGTCATACACAATACAGCACAGAATTGTAGAACAGTAGTTCACATCTTCAGGCCTTCCACTAGAGTACTCCTAATAACTGAAGCTAGAACCTCATTTAATTTCATTGTTGAAGGGTTCTGAAGATGACACACTTTGTGCTGCCTTTGATCATTTCTGCTGGGGTTTACTTACTTTTTTCTTATTTTTTTTTTCTGAGATTTTCTGATAGTTTGAAAAATTAGGGAAAGGATCCTTTCTTATTTGTAGCACCACTGAGAATCATTGGAATGCTTTAACAGTTACTAGCAGTGTAGAAACTGATACCTATTCTGAGAAGCTGAAGGTTTCCTTTGAGTTTCTGGAATAAGATCATTTCCTGAAAGTGAAATGCAGTACCTGGTTCTCCTTGTTATTCTGTTCTTTTTCAGAAAAAGCTCGTTGCTATTCCTGACCACACAGACATCTCTGTGACCCCAGAAGAGAGAGTACGTGCCTTAAGCAAACTTGGCTGCAATATTGCAATCAACGAGGACATCACTCCACGTCGTTACTTCAGATCTGGAGTAGAAATGGAGCGAATGGCGTCGATATATATGGAGGAGGGAAATCTGGAGAATGCTTTTGTTTTTTATAATAAGTTCATAACGTAAGAAACAGTTTATAGTAATTGTAGCTACAATTCTAAGTACTATAGCTATTGTTCTAAGTGAATGGAAATAAATATGTGCAGTGAAAATGGAGTACCTCTTTAGATTGGGAGAAAAACATTCACTGTTTTCTTGCAGAATAGCTACCTTCCTTTAAGATCTTTACTCCAACTTTGGTCTTTACTATAATTTCTTCTCTACTGTTAGTGGAGTAGTCTTACCTGTCTCCTGATTGCCACGGTGAATTAACATAATGTACAGAGGCTGAAGTTTACTGTACCAGGCCATACCATGAGCGCTGCTCCCCACAGGTTATTGTGTATAGATCAGCATGCTGGTAAAATACAGCGTAAACCTTAACAATGAATGTTTACATAAGACTTCTGAGACTAATAATTAAGCCCTATGAGCCTCAGCAGATTTTAAAGATGATAATATGGCACAGTATTTTAAAAAAAGCTTTCTGTCCCTGAAGGATTAAGCATAATTTATTGCTTCTTAAAGAAGCAGACACAAAATCTACAATACATATTCATTGTATGATTATTTTCCCCATTAAAAATAATCTGGACAGCTTTCATTACAACCTTGAAAATAATCCATTGAAAACTAGCTCAGTGGCAGATTTAAACTTTTAAACTAGCTCACTTTGCTGTAGGAGTGATTGATTTATTTTGCTGCTTCTAAAATGATTTTTTTTAGTATGCGTATTTGAGATTTTTTTTTTTTTTTTTAAGAAGAAACCTCCCCTCCCCTTATTTTCCCAATATTCTGAAAACTAAACCAAGTATTTCTTCCTCAACTATTTTAAATGCATGCGTCTGTCTAGAAAAAAGGTCTGGAGGTGAACATTGCATAAATTGCTGGAAAAATGATAGCTGCTGTGAATTCCAAACTTTTCTGCAGCCGAGCATCATCATCATTTAGATGCCTGGATGGGTTAATAACACTGCATTTAGCTGTACAGCTTAGACTGGTAGCAATCACTGCTTTCATGATAGCGCCTTAGTTAAGATTCAGCATCTCAGCTGAGGAGACAGATCAAGATGGCAGAAATAAGGTTTAGTAACAGTGGCTGGTGCGGGGGGGGATTTGCAGGTGCGGAGTGCTAAGTTAATCCTTTCTTAACCCAACCCACTACTAATGAGAAATGAAATATATTCAGATGGAGAAAATAACCTCCTACCATTACCGTATGTGTCTCACACAAGTCCATACAAGAGTTTAAGCAATAGTTTAAACAAATGAATGTGTAGAAGTCTGCTCCAAGCCATCTGTAATTTGGCGTTTAACAGTTTCAACATGTGAAACTGATTTTTCTGCCAAAGAAAAGCTAACAGAGATATTCCTCTGGCTATTAAGGCAAATATGCATGTTTAATTTTCTAGCTTGTTTGTGGAAAAGCTGCCCAGTCACCGAGACTATCACCAATGCGCAGTACCAGAAAAGCAAGTTATTATTAAGGTAGGGTTGTTGTTTCCTGAACTTTGAGAAGTGTTTCCCCTGTTTCTGTTCCTTCCTATCATTCCTTTTCCCCCAGTGCATACGTAGCCCAAGGCAGCCAACAGAGCTTGAAGTTCCAATAACTTTCTCTACCCGTCATTTGTGTTTTATTTTAGTTAAACCACTTGATCATTACTGGAAATCATTCCAAAAGGTGAATAAGACCCATCTCTGAATAAGTCAGTATACTGTTGGAAACCCAAGTACATCTATTTTGGAAAGTTTACATATTAAAAACACACTAATGTAACTGCATACAGTTTCATTCTGATCCTAATTATATGTAATGGCTACCAGTCCAAACTCTACTGGAAACAGAGAGAAAGAGAGACGTGTGGCCTTATGGTGTCTGCACATTATTTGCTTACCTGCTAAAGAATCAAAGTGCATTTTTGCTTAGTTTGTTACCAAATACGTATTTACCTGTATTATTAATTTTCTACCTTTTTTTTTTTTTTCTCCAACATAGTTTGTCTTATTTTTCTAAAAGACAAATTTCAAATACAGTCTTACAAGGAATTTAAAACATCTGGAATTACTCACTGAGAATTGTTAGAATAAGCATAAGCGACTTTTCTGCTTTACGCTGCTGTATTTACATGGCTTTCTCTACCATTAAAGCTACATAATGTCATATTCAAGGCTAAAATCTTCATGCCAAATGTTATTTGACTGTTACCCACAATCCAGGAAGACATCCCTGCCAAGAAAGGGAAAAGGGATCTAACATTTGCTCCCCTCTATTGCACATGGTTACTTCCCCTCCCTTGCTTACAGCCTCTAAATTATTTTGTAGCGGCCTCTGCACCAGCTATAAACATTGACAGCGCTGGCTTTGTTTAAGTTAAGAGTCTGCCAGAGCTGTCACAGGACCTACATGTGCAACCATAGCCTTTCTTTTTTCCACCTAGAAATGAGCATATTAAGCTTTATTTCTGTCCAAGGAGTTCCAGAGTAAAATGTGTTGATCCTGCACGAAACACTGAAAGTTGGCCTTGGCTTTATTTATAAAATATGCCTACATAAAAAATAAAAGAAGTTAGTCATCACACACCCGTCAAACAGAGGTAACAGACTGATGGAAAAACAGGCTTTCCTTTAGATAACAAGTAGTCTTATAACACCTTCTGCTGATGTCAATTAATGTAGCTTATCAATGTACTATGTAACCAACGTACTGTGCAAGTTTAATAAGTTGATCATTCCCTGTGTAATTCTTCCTTGCTTTCCTGGGAGAAGAGCAGTATTTTTTTTTTTTTTTAAATCTGTATTACAGATGAGTTTGGTTTTCAGGTGATTATTTTATAAAGTGAAAAGTTAACTTACCTATCTTTCTACCCCACCCAAAGAAACTGAAGGAGGTTGCATTTCCACGGACGGATGAACTGAAGAGAGATCTTTTAAAAAAATATAGCTTAGAATATCAAGAATACATGCAAAACAAAGTAAGTTTTCATGGTTATTAAATCACCGTAGTATGAACATTTTTTGCATCGTATACAACTTCATAAGAGTAAAGCAAGGAAATTGCCATTCTGCGCAAACCTAGGCACTGCTTAGAGTGACTTTTCTTAGACTATGATCGGTTGGCCATTTGAAAATAAGTAATGCAAGTGTGAGCATGGAAATAAATATACTATGATAGCTGCATAATAGCCAAAGAAGATCAGAATGGGTCTTTGGTACGCTCATGTTCAGTTTTATAGGTAGGATACTGTTCAGACACTTGGATGAGCCTATAGAAAATGCACGTTGGCTGGCTCTGAGACCAGAGGGGGGGCAGAGATGGCACCTAACGTGTCTGTGGCTGGGGTAGGCATGTACACAGCATTGGAGTTAAGCCCCTCTCAGCATAGGGAGCAATCCAGAGAAAGTTAAGGAAAGAAATAAGCAGGGGAAAGTCAACCGGTCTATGCAAACATCCTGTGTTGTACTGAAAATTGCAAGGACTTATACTCATGTCTCAACTCTACCACCCATTCTGAAAACTCCTTTTTTAATAACTTGTTATAGTGACCAAATGAGGAAAGTGAACTCACTGCTTAAGTAAAACATAAAGCAGCACAAGTATGCAGATTGGAAGCTTCACGTGAGGACTTCCTTGCTTACAGTATTTCATTCTGTATCGTACTTCTCGGGGGGATAGGGTCACTTTTGGTACTTTAGCTAACAGCTTCCAGAAAGCTTTTTAAGAAGAGATTTTTAATATAATACACTTTTAATACAATTGATTGCTTCTTTCCCCTCCTTTTGATAGCCTTTTTTAGTGACCATGTAACTATTTTGCATGTTTCAGAATATGTGTAAAACTGAATCTCTGAAGAAACTAGAGCAGCAGAAGCTAATAGAGGCAGAGAAGAAACGAATTGCACATATGCGGCAGCAGCAGCTTGAATCAGAACAGTTTCAGTTCTTTGAGGATCAACTTAAGAAGCAAGAACTGGCTCGAGATCAGAAGATTAAAGAGAGTATGGTTATGTCTGAGCAGATAGATGGAAGTATGCTATCTTGTATTTCTGTACCTGAGAACAGTTCCACACCTACCACACTGCTAGAGAAAAAAGAGAGGAGTGGCACATGTGTCTCTACTGGAGAGTCACCTCCAGTAAACCGGGCCCTAAAGCCAGCAGCTGCTTTAAGTGCTGTTCAGAGTAAGTGCGTGTACTTTGTACTCTCCACCTGCTTCTTTACTGCTTATAGCAGACCGCATATTGCATATGTGGATGGTTGGACTCACAGGTCTTTTCCAACTGAATGAGTCTATGGTTTGTACACATTGAGAGCATCTGTAGTGGAATAAGCATGAATAGGTGAATGTACACAGTACAGTTCTACATAGTTTCCTCATTTTAAGAGAGAAGATGTTGTACAGTTTTACAATTTCCATCTGCGTAGCAGTAGATGCATCTGGAGATGGAGTCTCAATGTTCCTACAGCATAAAGTCTGTCTGAATCTTGAGAACGGAAGCAGAACCTGCAGAGGCTTCAGTCAGAGTTTTTTGAGAAGCCCTGGCCTGAAAAATGAGAAAAACTCGCAGTCACCACAAGAGGCAGGCTATAGCACATTTGATGAGTTGGTGACCTCAATTTGGCACGGTGCGCTTGCAGTGTAGGTGTAATCTCATTTTAGAGATCTGCAATGTGGTGAGCTTAATTGCTTAATCTTTATTAATTTCCTCTGACTATATTGTCTTATTATAAGGGCTGTTGCTGCGTAGGCTACATAAGCCTTTTATCTCTCTCTCTTGTTTGTTTGCTAGCTCAATTGGCTGAAGCACTCAGAGGTGTAATTTTACCCAGGGATCTCTGTCACAAATTTCTGCTGCTCGCAGAGGCGAATACATTAAGAGGAATAGAGACATGTGGAATTCTCTGTGGAAAACTGGTACAGTTCAACTTTCATGTTTGTATGGGCAAGACATTTTTTTAGTGTGATCTTTTTCCTGTAATGTGCTGATTTCAGAGCAGAAGCAGATCTAAACGATTAGTCTTTAATGTAATTAACTTGAGTGAAGAGAGTGCTCACTTCAGTGGTATGGCCTGATGCTTGCCTCATTGGGAAGTATTTGATCCAAGCACCCTGCTGTCAGGTAAATTTTAGCAAGTTTTCAGCATGCTGTACAGTATAGACCTTTTCAGGTACTTTGTTGGCATTCATTTAAGATACGTGAAGTTTAGTTACAGGACAATGAAATACAAAGACAGTTCTAATTTTCTGGGGGCATCAAATTCATAACAGCAACAGAAGGAGTCCCCACCCAACTCCCTCAAGCTGTAGAACAACTGATTTTCAGCTTGTTTTCATTTTTTCCCCCTTGACCCAGAAGACTGAATCTAGGGGAGATGTCACGGCTGATGCTGGCATACAAAGAATTCCAAAGATTACAAGATTCAAATACAACTGAATGTAAAGACAAAGAATGGCAAGAGTAGCAATGTCCAAGCTGTGCAGAAAGTAATTACAGTATTCTCAAAACTCTTTATATCCACCTTTTTAAGTTTTTTTTTTTTTTAAAGAGGACATCATTTTCAAAGTGAATACCTCAGTACAACACACTTATGCTGTTACTAGTACTGCTCTATATGTTTCCATGATAACATACTAAGGCACGTTTTCAGGGGCAGTAAGTCAGTGTAGTGGCATGGCAGCCAGTGGAGATACACCACTTTGATTTAGCTGGAAGGCTGACCCAAATTCTCATTCAGCATTTTTCCTTGAATTCATTTGTTCCACTCTGAGTTACCATCTCAACATTTGTTTTCCAGACACATAACGAATTTACTATTACCCATGTAATAGTGCCAAAGCAATCTTCAGGACCAGACTACTGTGACATGGAGAACGTGGAAGAATTATTTGGTATTCAGGATCAGTTTGATCTCCTCACTTTGGGTTGGATACACGTATGTATGACACAGATTCTGGCTTTTCTGTATCAGTTCTACATACTGTGTGTAACCAACCCTGAAAATAACAAACTAAAGAAATAAATTCATTCAAATTTTGCCAGTTCTCTGTTTAATTCTAATCATAGTGATGTAAATAAGCATCAGTGTTTTACCCAGGTAATGAGCATCTCTTAATCAATGAAGCTGAGGTACACCATTTACACAACTGCCTTCAACTTTTGTTTATCTTGTTTTTGGGATATTTTATTACTTCCTAGTGCCATGTCTTTCACTGTACTCAAAATCCATTCAAAAATCTGAGAGTATTGTGTTGTTTAGATTCATTATTAATTCTTTGGATTTCACTCTAGAGATTTTGAACAATAAAGTAATTTCCCTTTTGTCTTATACTTCTTCATCCCACTTCTATTTCCTCCTTAATTGAAAAACTGTTTGTACATCTGGTTGTGAATATGTCCCACAAACTTTGTACCGAGAAGCTACGCTAACACTGTGGAACCTATGTTAATAAGAAGATGCCAACCTGGGAAAGTACTGATGCTTTTACTTGTTAAAAATTGTTCCTTCTTGAATGCATGCTGTTCTTGACTTTCAAGAAAAATGTCACAATGTTGACTTTTCCTTCTTTTTGTAGACACATCCAACACAAACCGCATTCTTATCCAGTGTTGATCTTCATACTCATTGTTCTTATCAGCTAATGTTACCAGAGGCCATTGCAATTGTTTGTTCACCAAAACATAATGAGTGAGTTGTGATTTTTCTAAGTAATATGGTGATGTATTTGCCCACTCCTTATCTTAAAATGGGATCAAATGCAAACAGCACATGTCAGCTGGGATGAAGGACAGGAATGAGTGTATTGTGAGTTTGTTTTCTTTAATCTATTTAGACTTGCATTCCAGTCTGTCTGTAAGCACTGTATTTTTTCTGGCTTCTTTCTTCTCCTTCCTTCCCAGCTCCAGATTTTAAATTTTGATTTATTTTTATACTCTGCTCAAACAAGTACTAATGACAGGAGCTGTTTTTCTATAGACTTCATTGCCAGTGGCCTACCACAGACCTATCTTCTTTCCATCTGATGGAGGAAGTGGAAGGGTTAGAAATACTTCTGTAGGATGATATGAAAGCCGCAGTTTTGGGAACAGAATGATAAAGGTCACTCTTTGCCTAATAAGGTTCTATTTTCATATTTCATGAAATGCAAGCAGTAAGTATCTAGTAAATTGAAACTGTAAGAACAAATGAGAAGGTTTTATAATGCTGGAGGTTGTCCAGAGACATTGTTAAAACTCTGTTCTCAGAACCTGAGTGGATACGGTCCTGGACAGCCTGCTCCATGCGATTCTGCTTGTGCAAGGAGGTCGGACCAGTCAATCTTCAGAGGTTCCTTCCAGTTTCAACAATTCTGCGATTATTATTTGGTGTGCTTGACATTTCAAGGCTCCATGGCTAACTCTGATATTTAGACTGTGCATTTCTTGAGACTGCCTTTCTGGCCTTCTGCCTCCATAGAGCACTTCCGTGAATCCCATTCTAGTTGGCCAACTTTTTGTATGAGCCGTTCAGGTAGCAGAGCTGTAAGATGCTGGAACGGTAAGTGCACAAGCACTAGGCTTTGTGTCTGAGCAGCAGTGCCTGCATACCTTCTCCAATCTCTGTAGTCTCATAAACTTCACAGCTTCTGCTGGTAACCTGTAACCAATTCTAACCTGTTTCTCCTGTCTGTAACATTAATTAATCTGGTGTCATTTTGTATTTATTGGATAATTATTGTTTCTTGGTGAAAATAAGTATAGTTTAATGTGAGACCAAGGTAGATCAAAGAAATAGATGATCAGCCATAATGCTTTAAGTAGACTTTTTTTTTTTGATGTTTCCCTTTTTTGGAAATGTATCAAGCTGCTCCTGCTCCACCCTAAATGCAGCTGTCCTAGAGAGTAGCTATAAAGCATTTTGTTGCAAAACAGAGGCACAGCACACTGGCAGACTGGAGGTAGAATTCTTTGTGCACTTGTAGTATTCACAGCAGCACTCAGTGCCAAAGCATCCTCCACAGATGGAGGAAGAGGTCCTTGCTTACCTGCTGCTTGAGCTAGGCTCAGCAAGATCCCAAGCATCTCTAAATTAGCAATGCAGTAAATCCTTCATACTGCATCAGTTGCCTACTCTGCTTCACCTGAACACTGATTCCATGGAGGCTTTTTCTGCTGTTGTTTTTTGTGGCTCATGTTAACTGTAGCGCCAATGTTCTCTGTAGAAGGGTGATGTTGTTTTGTTTAACTTTTTATTTAATACTCAAAGTAGGGTTAGATCATACATATGCAACAGTGTACTTTCAAGTGCGTTGTATCACCGGGTTACCCAGGAGTACCTACAAGAGTAGGGAGGGTGTGTTCTCCTATGAGTCATTTACGCAGCCAAGCTTCAAAGCTATTCTCTTCAAGTTGCCCCCTAGAATTCAGCAAATGAAATACAATCCTGAACACTTCAGTTCCTGTGTACATTAACCTCTGTCCTTAGCAGGCCGACCTGCTAACAGGAGTAGCACCAGTACTGTGCATTTTCCCCCTCATTCTCTCACCACCCCCTCACAGCAATACAGCTTCCCTTGATTTCAGCCTTAGCTCTTGCACATCAGAGGTGACTGAGCGCAACCCTTCTGTTGAGCTATTGGTATGCAAGTTTCTGTACTTGCATTGCAGGGACACTGCATAACAGTAGTTTCATGTTTGCTTTCCAGCACTGGCATCTTCAGATTAACTAATGCTGGCATGCTTGAAGTTTCTGCTTGTAAAAAGAAGGGATTTCATCCACATACAAAGGATCCTAGGTTATTTAATGTAAGTATATAATCCAACATGTTTTTGGCTATTTGAGTTCTTGCGCATAGTTCTCCTGCAAACAGAAGCTATACCTGTTTCAGTTTAGCTTCCTTTGTACTTTTCTCCCATTTTAATAACTCTTTGTGCCTATTTCACCAACTAAGGTAGACATCAGGAATGTACTTCAGCAGTCAATAGGAGCCATGAGACTTCTGTTGTGCTGTCATTCCAATAGCACCTAACCACAAGCAGCTGCCATCAGTCACCGTGTTTGTCCAGTGAAGCAGTGAAACTGCTTCTGACAAGTTCTTTACAATACCAGGCAAAATATTGTTGAGAACACCAATATTCATAATACAGGAAAAACAGTTGACTCACCCAGCTGGTGTTGAGGAGCTCTGATGGGGGGGAAGCACTCCTTCTCAGGAAGCAGCCTTCAGCCAGAAGATGTTCTCCTTTCTGGGGCTAGCCCTTAAATGAGCCCAGAAGGAGTGGATGCAGGGCCCACCCCTTCCAGTTACGAGGGGAGCACAGGTGAATTGCTTACATCTGTGCTCTCTAGGTCAGCCACTCCCTTCACCAGGTCCTCAATCATCACTTCAGGCAGCGACATAACAGTCCCCCTACATACCACTTACTTTCAGAAGTAAAAGCCACAGATTCAAGTAGGAGTTGATCCTGAGCTCTCCAGTTTTAACAAAAAAAATAACTCATCTTTCCCCCATCATCCCCACTGCTGATCAGTTCATTTCCCTTTTTTCCACCTTCTCACAGGCTTTTTTTTCCAGTAACTACTGTATCTTTTGATGTTATAGTAGCATAGCATGCTATGTGTATGGCTGAACAGTATAGTCTTTCAGAATTATCAGAAATGTCACTGCTATCTAGAAAGAAACAGTCTTTATCTCTGAATAATTAAGATTTTTTAAATGGGGCTCAGTCCAAATACGAAACAACTCTTACCTCTGGCTCAAAATAACTAAAAGACTTTAAACATTACTTCTTTGTTGTAGGACTCCCAGAATATCAGTACTACTCAAAAAGTGGGAGAGCTTGGGTTCTGTGTTTTGCTTTATTCCTTTATCACTGACTCTAAGGGGATTGAGAAGGTAATCCAAGTCTGAAACAATATCCTAAAGCTTTAGTTCCAGATAAGCTCTTTTCAGTGGTCCTTTATTGACCTAGGTCAGTCTAAAATATGCTATTATGTTACTGAAAATGGTTTGTGAGTAATGTATTTTTCTTCCACAGCCATGCACCCACGTGGCTGGGAAAGACATAAAGGTCATTGTGCTGGATCTGAGGTGATACGGATGGACCATCGCAATGTTGCTATACAAGTGGCCAACAGAGAAAAATGGCTTCCTGTTTTTCTTACGTTTTCAGAAGTGACTTTTATATTTATACATTTTAGATTGAATGGTTTGGTATTTATTGCTTTTGCCTGTTTTGGAGTTATTTTGTTGCCCTGTCAAGATGGAATTCAGTGGCATTACCCCTGAAACTGTAAATGCATCATCTCAGTAAGAACAACAATAAAATGAAGTTCAAGCAACAGTAACAAAGTTGAAACAAGGAATGCTTCTTTTGTCATTTGTTGTGATTAACGGCTTTCTGACAATTACAGTGGTTTTTAGCAGTGGTTTTTAACAGTGGTTGGCTTTTTATGACTTCCAGCTACGTACATCTATTCATAGCTTCTCCAAACTTACATTGCATGTAGCAGAGGCAAACACATCAATTCAGGGATTTTATTTTCGTCCTCGTATAGCTCAAGTTTCTGCTAAGTCGTTAACAAAAAACATGAGTAAATCCTTCACCTGAGCGCTGACCCTCACTGCATCCTGGAATAGCAGAGAGGAACCAGAGTCGTTTGGATAACTGTTTTTTTTCCAGCAACTCTCTAGTAGAATGTCCTATTTGAAATCAAGCTCTGGTCCTGAAAGTGATTTCCTGGATGTGCCTAGAGTTAGGTAAGAAGATCTTTCTAGAGTTAGAAGGAAGAACCGTACAAAGGTATTTGCTCTTAGGAGAATTTATTTAGTATCTGTTCCAAGAACCTAGATGACCTAGACTTTAAATAATAAGGTTAGTACAAAAGAGTTTGGAATATGTGCTAAGTCTGAAGATGGACAAGGTCTGAAACCCAGCAGTTAAATATGGTAAATAACAGGTGCTGCTGCAAAAAGCTTACAGGTTGAAAGATAAGGAGTAACAGGTAGGTGAGGTAAGTAAACAGTTGAGTTTAAGGCAAGAAAATAAGTAATAAAAATAAATAGCATCCTTTATCCTGAACTCTAATGAATACAGATTGCAGCAAGGTCCTTAGAACTGACTCAGGTCTGTCTCAATTAATTCTTTGGTCATAGACATATTTATATATATATATATATATATACTCATACGACAGCAGTACTGGCTTCAACTTTTATGCATATACTTCTCTTTTAAAATCAGTTTCAATTTATTTAAGACAATAAGTGGAATCAGAAAAGCCACAGAGAACGAACATTGTCTAAAAACATTTTATCTGCTCTGATTACATTACATCCTCCCCTCCAGAAAACAAACAAAAAAGAAAACAAAAAAAAAAAGCCAAGCAACTTCTGAAGAGCAACTGTATTAAGCCAGCTTAATTACCCTTTAGACTTTGCTGGAAATCACAACAACATAAACCACACTCATCCTGAGGATGTATAATAGCAAAGTCACCTATTCAAGCTAATATCAGAAGTTAGATATGCTCCCAGAAGGACAGGTTTTGTTTCTATTAAAAATAAAACAAAAGAAGACAACCATGGAATTGATATAGCGAGCATTGTCCATCTCTGGGCCATAGAGTGTAAGAAGTGCCTTTCCCAGCATGAGAGCTGTGAACTGAGAAGTGACGTGGGCAGATAATATTTCTGGATAGAGCAGATGCAAAGCAGAGTGCACACGCTCCTCCTGGTATCAAACAAACGCTGCGCTCCTCCGGTGCTGCCCAGAACTTTGGAAATGCCATGACTAGTTCTGCTCGCAGACTGAAATGCACAGCGAGGCTGAACGCTGGCACCGTGCACCCTGGGAGCTGAGCGTTTCCTCGCATTGATACCACCGGGCAACAGGTACCACTTCTGAGCCCAGAGCGTAGTAACAAATTTACGCCACGAGATGGAGCTTCACAACGGCTGTAATGCCAACTCCACAACTGCATCTCTAAAATAGGAGCAGCAATTTCATTTGCATATTTAAAATTTATTCAAAAAAAAAAAAAATCGTATCCAATTAACCAGCCATTATGATGAAAGATTTATGGATTGGAATTATAAGAATGCATTTTCCTGAATACATTCACAGTAATACGCTACAGAGACGTATGAAGATAAAGCAATTTAAAAGCATTTGCGGTGAACAATGGATGGGCCAGCTTCGTCATATTCCTGCTTGCTGATCCACATCTGCTGGAAAGTAGAGAGGGAGGCGAGAATAGAGCCTCCAATCCAGACGGAGTACTTGCGTTCAGGAGGAGCAATGATCTGTTTAAGAAATAAAATCATTAAACGCAACGCGACGCTATGACTTTGTTAAACAAAACCATCAAAGCGGCGATGCTTTGTATTAATGAAAACACCACTACAGCGAGCTGTAAAGAAACAAAGTTGTTGTTTGAGCCTGAGTCTAAGCCCTCAATTCCTCTGTCTGAACCAGTCTGCCCAACGCAGCAACGCGTGTGTGTGTGTGCATTCATCACCACAAATGAGAAAAGGGGAAGCAATGACTCTCATAGCATAGGAGACAAGCATATAATGGCAGCCCAGGAGGGCTTGGAAGAATGAATGACCAATGGAATGCTCCTATTGGTACAGCTGACAAAATGTTTGCAAAGCAAGGAAAGGGAGAGCTGAAGCAGCAGAAGGAAGAATAACTTCTTAGAATATCTTTCTTTTCTGAACTTGTAGGCCAAGGGCAGAGACAGCATTTCCTGCATCTCAATTCCACTAGCCAAAAAGAGCCGAAGAAGCTACAGCTCTAGGAAAATTTATGTTGCTGATTCTGTGCTACTCTTCTTCAGCCTTGTTAGGGCAGTTTGCAGAACACAGCATAAGAAAGGAAGTGAGAGGAGAGAATGCTCCTCTCTTCTTCTAACAGCTAGGGTGACTCGTCTAGTTACCAGGGGATGATTTACTGGAACATGCAGACTTGACCAAAAATATCTACAAAGCACTTTGTAAAGCACTGCTATTTTTCATTAGATTTTTGAGGATTTTTTTTACATATCTCCTCCAATAGTTCACAAATAATTGCACTTTACCTTGATCTTCATGGTGCTGGGAGCTAGGGCAGTGATTTCCTTTTGCATCCTGTCTGCAATGCCCGGGTACATTGTAGTGCCTCCAGACAGCACATTGTTGGCATAAAGATCCTTTCTGATGTCTATGTCACACTTCATGATGCTGTTGTAAGTGGTTTCATGAATGCCAGCAGACTCCATGCCTATGGAAATGACAGCAGAACACTGAGGAAGCAACTCCATACTCAGACTTAAAACTGTTAACATAAAACAGACAACATGAGCTGCAGTTTCTCTTTGGAAGACACCAGTCTTCAAGGCTGCAAAGATATGGAAAGTAATTCTGCAGCTGTTTAAATTACTTACTTAGGAGTTCCTTTGGGTACAGCCCTCCTTCCCCACCCCTGTGTACACACTCAACTCCTCATTAAAAAGAAAAGCCGGGGTATGGAGTAGTACAGTCTCCAGTAGGCTTTTGCAGACAACCTCATACATCCTAAGAATTCCATATATGGTCCTGGAATCATTTGTTTCCTTTTTTCTTATTTTTCTTTCCTCTTTTTTTCCCCTTTCTTAACTGAGCCAACTCAGAGACAAAACAGTCAAAATATGTCCCAGTACCTCTAAGTATGCAGCTACCTAATCTATTTCTGAGCTGATATTCTATCAAACTAGATTTTTATGTGACCTTGCTGCAAGTTTGCCTCCATGACTTGATTTGCTCTGCAAATGCGATGCACTCTGGATTCAGATTTTAGGGCAGTCTTTCAGTAGAATAAAAGTAGTGCTTTCTTTTGTTTGTTTTTTAACTCCTCCCTCCAAGCACATTTGTACTATAACCCTCACACTATTTAGAAAAGTGTCTCTGCAGCCAAAATTTTCATAGTAACTAATACATAACATACAAAATGGTGCAGGCTCAAAGCCAGAAATAAACCCTCAGGGTTTATTTTGGGAAAGCATTTTGCTTTACTGTTTGACATAAAGTTCCTCCCAGTGTATTAATAGCGCTGTTCTGAAAGATTATTTTATAATGGGCACTGGGACATACTTGAGTATATGTCTAAGTGAGCTAGCAGTGGGATATAAACAGAAGAAAATAGAGACTCGATATTTCAATCATTCAGTCATTCAACCTACCAATGAAAGATGGCTGGAAGAGAGTCTCTGGGCAGCGGAAGCGTTCGTTTCCAATGGTGATGACCTGGCCATCAGGAAGCTCATAGCTTTTTTCCAGAGAGGAGGACGAGGCAGCGGTGGCCATCTCGTTTTCAAAGTCCAGGGCCACGTAACACAGTTTCTCCTTGATGTCACGGACAATTTCACGCTCCGCTGTTGAGAAGATTCAGTCTTTAGAATGGCACTCAGCCACACTTTCGTTCTCCAACACTCTCTCCATTTTTTACACAGATCCTCTCCGCCAGTCTTGCAGAGAAGGTACTTGTTCCCTGTTGGATTCTTTCTTGTTAATAAACAACTGCAAAACCACTGCTATTCATTCTAAGGCCGCTAGAAACATTGCAGGTTAAACAACTCCCCTCCTCTTCTAGCAGCGTGTCCTTACCAGTGGTCACAAAGGAGTAGCCACGTTCCGTCAGGATCTTCATGAGGTAGTCTGTCAGGTCACGGCCAGCCAGGTCCAGACGCATGATGGCGTGCGGCAAAGCATAGCCTTCATAAATGGGCACGTTGTGGGTGACACCGTCCCCAGAGTCAAGCACAATCCCTTTGAGAAGATAATGCACAATTAATGCTCAGGTGCTCATACGCAGCTGTTCCGAACACCAGTGCCACACCCAGAGGCCTACCTGTGGTACGCCCAGAAGCATACAGGGACAGAACAGCTTGAATAGCTACATACATGGCTGGCACGTTGAAAGTCTCAAACATAATCTGAAATGCAATTAATATAATTAGCTTAGCGGCAGGGATTTTAGCTTAGTTACTTGTCAGCTTAGTTACTTGATTTTTATATTTAGTGATGGTTGGTAATAACAAGGAAGGAAAATACATCTCAATCAAACGTTTGTCCTTCAAGACCCCTCTGTACCTGATCTACATCTACGATGTATTAATTAAGACACATGCACACATTAAAGATCATTTTGTGATAGGCCTGGAGAGGACAACAACAACAACAACAACAAAAAGATGAAGGTGACAACATTTAGACAGACTGGAATTCTCACATCCAAAAGTGATATACAGACTTTTAAAGTAAATGTAGTAACACAGAAATCTGACACACAGTCACTATGCACTTTCTATCTTCCCTTACTAAGAGATACACGCTACAGAACAGTAAAGTTGTCATGACTAACTGAAATGATGACGTTCACATCCTGCTGAACTCACAAACTTGGAATTATTCCACAGCTGCAGGGTAAGATTACCTGGGTCATTTTCTCTCGATTGGCTTTGGGATTCAGTGGTGCTTCAGTCAGCAGAGTTGGGTGCTCCTCAGGTGCAACACGGAGCTCATTATAGAAAGAGTGATGCCAGATCTGTGGACAATGGCAGAAGAGAAGGAGAAAAATACCATCAACTAGCAGCTCAGAATGACTTTCAGACAGGTTTAATGCTCCAGCACTCTGCTCATAGCACTTCAGAGACCGGTGAGTAATGTTTCACACGCAATCGTTCTTACTGCCTTGGTAGAAATTACCAAGGTAACTGGAAAAGGAAACAATCTATCCCCAGGTTAGATATATACTGCTAATGATACGTGATTTCTTCAAAGGGCACACCAATTAATTAAAATGAATATAATCTTACAGTAGGAGAGAGAGCTTCACAGGCTTAATTCCAGCTTGCTGCTAACAAGCTTCCCATTAAACCACACCTGACAGTGTGTCACTTTAATCTCAAATTTACTGATTAATGTGTAAACATTTGGTTCAAGTGATTGTCTACCAATGATGTGCATTATTTCAATACTGAAATACCTTCTCCATGTCATCCCAGTTGGTAATGATGCCATGTTCTATGGGGTATTTTAAGGTCAGGATTCCTCTCTTGCTTTGAGCCTCATCACCTACGTAGCTGTCTTTTTGACCCATACCAACCATCACACCCTATAAGATAACACAAATAGAGTTAGCCTTTCAAGGAGAGGTGTCACAAAGTAGTAACATGAGCTGAGATAAATGCAGTTGCCAGTGGTACTAATTACAAAATACTTTATAAATACTAATGATTGGAGAATCAATTGTTCTTTAATTTCCAAAATAAAATGTTTAGCCAACTTAAACCTCTCAAGTTCATTTTTTCACTACAGTAAACAGCACATAAGTACAATTTTTGGTAATGATGTTCAATTGTACACACACACAAGAAGTACAAGGCTAAATTCATCAAGATGAAGTAGAATAGTAGGCTTGTTTTAATGTTCTTTGTTACTTAAGGATGACGTGTCTGCTGAAGCAGAAAGTGGAAAGGGACATTGTGCCATCTAAGGGCCAGGAAGCAGCAATGCACAATTCAGATTTTCCAGGCTTACACTTCAATTGTGTTTTTTTTTTTAATTCTTATTTTTGAATACTAAAATATTGCCATTAGAGATATAGACAATTTCAATCTACTGGTACACTTCACATTTTAGTTATTTTCATGGATCCTTTAGAAGCGGTCTATGGACAAGAACTTGGAAACTACTCTGGATACAGTAGTCTCTACGCTTTAAGTTAGAAATACTGTTAAAAAAAAAAGCAATACACTGTAGGATGCTCCGACTTCCTAACACTCTTACCAGAACTTAAGTCATTTTATGCTTCAAACCTTGGTTTCCCTAACAAGTTCTACCTTTGAAACAACCTGAGTTTTCAGTTTATGATGGGATGATCCTTCCTTCAGAGGTCTAATGTCATCTGTAATATGCGAACAGGAAAAAAGGGATTCTAGAAATCTGCAGTATATTTTTCTACTGTGAATGTATGGTTTATTTTTGAGCAATTAATACAATTAATCCTGTCTACAGAAGATGACACTTGAATACTTATTTTTTTTAATTATGGTAATGCTCAGAGGCTTCAATTAGACCTCCAGCTCTAGCGGCTATACTGAAAGGCACACATTTCACTTGCCCTCAATGGCTTGAAAACATATTAGCTGGGTACATAAAGTGCCACAGCTTACAACCAGCCTACCTCTTCCCATTTCAACATGCCCTTAGTGACACAGAAGAAATGAGGTGGATTTCAAAACCCAGCAGCCACCTTAGTACATTGTAGCCTAGCTAAGCTGTTCCAGTTCTCACTAACGATGATAGAAACCTTGCTATCAAGCAACCTTGTATTTAACAACTTGGCTAGTAAATGCACTGTGCAAACTATTAAAATTGATGAGAATGTATCATATACTCAAATGTAAAACTTGAAGCTAAAAAATAAAAATAAAAAAATCAACCCTAGGAACGCCACAGAGGTGTCTGCCTGTGATACAGTTAAAAGAAGAAGTAAGGTTGATAGGAAGCGGACTGACAACTTCTCCTTCCTTCCTTGGTTCTCTGCACATCATCTATCGTCAGTTTTAGGGCAGTCAAAAATTCCAGATACTTCTCTGGGATTGTTTGCTATTAAACTGTCTGCACTCACCAAGTTCGCTGGGTGATGCAAAGTACAGGGAGAAGAGAATAGAGGGAAGTGAAAAAATTGCAAGAGATTCCTCTCACAAGACTACAGATCTGCTTTGACTCTGGTGAGTGCATTGCTGGACACATTTTACCTAGAAATACCATGTTACACAGACCATCCAGGGCTGGGTTAGCCTCAGATGCAGGAAAAGGAGGCTCTGGGATGGAGAGCTGGGGATGGGGCACATCTCCAAGCCCAGTATGGAGTAACTAAAGCAGTTCCTCACCTGGTGCCTGGGACGACCCACGATGGAAGGGAAAACTGCTCTCGGAGCATCATCCCCAGCAAAGCCAGCTTTACAGAGCCCTGATCCATTGTCACAAACAAGGGCAGTGCTGTCCTCCTCCTCACACATCTTCTACGTCCAAGTCTTCGGGCCCTGCAAGCAGAAAACAGCCCTATGAAAACAGCAGGAAAAGAATAATTGAAAAAAAAACAAAGTGAGGTACAAGAACCACCCTGTAAGAGAGAGAACATGGTATAAAAGGAACTGATACACGGGAGGGATGTATGCACCAGACGTAATTCAAGGTATTCCATAGTACTATTTCAGTCCTGCTGCATGGACAGTCAGGTCATTACAGCTTTGAGACAGCAAACGTTTATCTAAATTTAGTCACGGAAATCCACCGCTGGGGAGTAGGTGGGAGATAAAGAAGACTGCTGGACTGACAGCTGCACAAACAAAGGTCCCTTTGCATCAGATTCAGCATGATGTCCCCTGCCTCCATCATCCTGACAAGCCTGATGCATGTAGAAAGATGATATCCTGAATTTAAAATGCAATCAAGGACAGCATGCATTTTAAAAACTGTCCGTAGTATATGCTCATTTCAAACCAGCTAATAAGCTGCACTCACAGAGTGACAGAGTAATTTATGCTGGCTCCCTGCTTCACTAAAACAGAAATTGTTTTATCCTCAGGCAACAGAAAGATAACACACATAATAAAAATTCTTTGAAGGGTTTGTATTAAAGTCAATTATGGAAACAAGCCTTGAATACCAGCACTCGAGAAGAACTATTTGCCCACAATTTATAGTGTGTTAGGGAATCACTTGACTAGCTGGGAGCCCAGGCTTCCATGCAGAGTTCAACAAATTGCAATGTGTTAACAGCTAAAGGAGACAGCTGTCATCCAGCAGCCCAGCTGGCTCCTCGCGCAGCCGCTCAGATCTTCTGCCATGGCAATGCTGGAAGCACAGGACGAAGCGGCAGTGGTGTCAGTGAGAGCCGTGGCTGATGAGCAAGGGAGCAACGTGGCAATGTTCAGCCTCCAACAAAGATGGACAAGCAGGGACAGCCTCTCTCAAACCCTTCCCTGCAGACCCTTCACAGTCACGAGGCACGGCTGCGGCGCTGCTCCTGCAGAATGCATGGGGGTAGTAGCTCCCAGGAGAAGGCACGGAGAGGGAAATCCCACCTTGATGTCCTCCAGCTATTTTGTCAGTATTACCAGGAAAGGAAAGCAGATTGCAATTTTTGCATTTATTAAACTCTTGGGAAAACAGGCTCTTTATGCTTAAGCATTTAGTCAATGGAGTACAATTGTTATCTAACATGAATGAACAGAGTGGTTTAGACAAACCATTTCCTAATTAGGAAATATGCTTTCCAACCATCTGTTTTTGGAACAGAGTTCGAGGTCAGGGACTTTGCTCAAACCAATGCAGAGAATGCAATGCCAAAAATCACTTGGGGGAGGGGGGAGGAGAGAGCAGGAAAGGCTACATTTCTGAGCTCGGTGGACTTTAATGAAAACCATATTTAGTAATAAAGCACAAAAAGCTGAAAAATCAAAGCTGAATCGTTCAGGCAGGACACTCTGCTTCCAAGCAGTGAGTTACAGCTCAGGACTGCCATGGCATGCAGTAGTAACACCCTCCAGCAGCAAATGTCACTCAGCACTGCAGAATAAAGGAAAATATTCTCCCTAGCAATTAATATAGTATTTAGCCTCTTACTTCTACCTGCTTTATTTCGAAAGACAACCAGTCACTTCATCAGCATCCACAGCATGCTATTAGGAGAACAACTCCAGCCTTACAAGGAAAACTGTATGTAACATGATATTTAATAAAATGTTTGGTATTTTGCAGAACAGTAGTTTCACATATATTGAGACAGCAACAAATACACATACATCCTCATCGCATCAGATTAGATGCCGCTATTTTGCATCTTCCAGCTCTTCTAACAGTCACACTCCAAAACACTCATGTCAATTTAAGCTGAGTTAAGAGCACTGAAGCAAAGTTGCTGAGAAGCCACTACACAGTGTGCAAATCCACCCTTTTAGGAACTCTGTTCTGTCCAAAACTAACTCCCCAGGGGCACAGGGGCTCACTTAAATTCCATCTGTGCCATTGCACTGTCCATGTCTTTATACTGCTGTTGGAGTTGGCCAAATCAACAAAATCATTAGATCTATTTCCCTTTCAAAAGTGCTATAAAATAAATACAACTCAGCATAGACATTAAAAGCATTTTACCAATTCAATTCTAGTAAGTAATGCCTAAGCAAATTGCAGCACAGCAGTACATCCTCCTGAATAGCTTCCATTTGACATTACTTAATTAAAGTCATCCAGAAAACCATAAATCACACCGTTGGTTCAGTGCCACTTACCCTGACAGTGCTTGGCTGGGGATAGCAGCTCTGGGATGGTGCACTGTGTATCCGAAAGCACCGGGGTTATATAGCCCCTTCAGCTCTTCTCCTCCCACCAGCTTCCCAAACAAGGAGCAGAGACGAGAGAGACAGAGCCGAAGTCTCTAACAAAACCATATAGGGACCTTATTACAAAAACCTCTAATCTGGGTGGCCACAGGCCCTGAGTCCCTTCCACTGCATTCCAATGCAGAGCTCATGAAACAGGAGGAGACTTTCAGCTGTGTAAGATAAACACTGTAGAACTTCAGGAGAGTTGCTAAAATGCAGTGAGACAAAGCGTGCCCATGACAGACAACCTCTGGCAGGAAGAGCACACGTTTGAACAAGAGAGGGGTCCAGGCCTCCACAGGAACATCTAAGAGATAGACTGAAAATGGAAAGAGTAGCCATTTGTAGTAGGGAAGGCATTTTTAAGGAGACCCTTTGCTTTTGTTAAAGATTTGGACCAAAGCAATGAGAATACTTTCAGCAAGCTGAACAGCTGCTTAAAGGGTTTGCACTTAGGCATACTAAAAATGTACCTGCTGTTGCATGGGGTTCACAGTAGGCTCTTCAAAGGTTGTGTAAATGTTCTGCTAACAGCTTGTTATGCTGCCTCTTAGCTTGTGATGGGTGAGAATCAATATCCGGTCTCCATCAGCTTATTTTCAAAACATTATGGACTGTGGGCAAGCTTCATCTTAGTGTCACTCCACTGATAGACACAAGTTGTAAACTCCTATCTCAAAATGTTCATAATAAAGTTGTTGAATTTCATAACCTCCAGCTAGCTTTGCCACTGAGCATATTTTTAGCAAGTAAGGCAAAGGTTCTCACTGTACAAGCTATTTTCAGAGGACTGTATTTCTATGGCTGCAGCCAGCTGTTCTCTAGGCAGACAGTCTCTCATGGAACAGCCCTTTCACAATCAAATACATTATCCTTGAATTATTTCTACAGATCAGAAATCAGCATATCTAAACTCTGTCACTAAACCACTACAAATTCAAAAATGCTCTGTGCACATTTGCCAAGAAAGACACAAGAATCCACGTGAGATCCTTGCTTTGTGAGTCTTGTCACAACAGGGAGCAGTGTCATGTGTTTGCACGCAGAGCGCTGCCTAACTGAGCAGTCTTAATGCAAGAGATCTCCCATACAACAAACACTGGGACTTCTTCCAGTGCAGAGATTTGAGGACTAGGCAACATGTAAAGATAGCAGATAGGAAGAATTATGGACTGAAGACCAAAAGGAATTTAACTTTTAAGGAAAGGAACTTCTAAGGAATGTAATTGCTTTTGAGGGACAGATACAGAAGCTAACGTGTTGGATCATGAGTCATGCAAAAGTTATTTATAACTTCAATTTCTAGTACTTGGACACAAAAGATAATTAATCTTAAACAAACAACATACAACCTACCAAGGTAAGCAATCTGCTGCAGAGTATATAGATATCTTCTCACGTATCTCCAACTGGCCTTTCAGTGACTGCCAAGAAGAAATACTTTCTTTTCAAACAACATTCAAACCATAGCAGATGGAAATTATGTACCTTTCATATAACTACATCAGATCAGCAAATCAGGTCAAGGGGAAGAAGAATTTCACACAGCAAGACCCTTCACTGCAGTACCATGTCTGATTTTGAGACAAGCATTCATTAATGGAGGAAGAATCCAAATTAAGGTGAAGATCTAAATGACAGAAGGTTCACTCATCCAAAAAAAAAAACAACCTTGTTGGTGATGATGCTCTAGTGGATACAGCATGTATGAGATAGCAAAGCCAAGTAAACACTCCTTCAGGAGGACTGCCAAACAATTCACACAACACCGTTGCATAGCTAGAAACAGAGGAAACAGTTTTCTGCAAGAGACCTCTGTGGATACCATGGGAGGTAGTGGCCATGCACATATTACACAATTCCTTCTCTCTGTTAAACTTCATTATACTCTCAGCAACTTAGCCTGGTGCATATCCCAGTACCAGCTGGGGCAATGGTTGCTATGAGGAGTGGTTATATGGGTGGATTGCATATGTCACTTTGAAATACCTTGTGTGTCATAGGCATCAAAGATTGGGGAATTGCTACTTGCAGGGTACTTGTGAAAGATACAGATGACACAGAGGTTTACTCTGAGGCAGCAGTTATTTACATGACAATAAGGAGGACACATAATATTTGGAGGGACTATTTCCAGGGTATCAGCTAGAGTTAGGGCTCTGCAGACTGAAAGGGGGAAGTAAGCCCAGAGACTGACTTAGCAGTAGTGGCGGATACACAGAAGCAGCACAGCGAAACTCTAAAAACACAGCACAACCAAGCCTCCAGCACACCAAGGAGAGCCATTGGTCTGCAGGCAGCTCGTCTCTGGGGTGTTACGCTATGGAAGGTCCTGGGGCAGGAAGGAAGGCAGGCAAACAGGTGAACTATGCAAGGAAATGAGCTCAGTACAGCTTGAGGGACATTATGAAATATAGGCATTTCTTTTCTTCTTAGCGGTTCCACTGCTTAAGATATGATCACAGATATTGCTAAATAAAAACACATGGGGAAAAAATGACATTAATATTTTACCCTTTTCTTCTCAGCGACATAGGTCATTGCCAGAGGGGTGGGAAATGGGGGATGAATGTATGTGGCATGAGACATGAATAAGATCTTAAATAGTACACGGCAGAAGAAGTATTCTGAGAACCAAACCTAAATGTTGGGGATCAAATCTCTGAACTTTCTTCTATGGCTACAGACACAAATCAGATTAGCCCAAACATGTTTCTATTTTCACCAGAAAAAGAACAAATACCAAAATACCATTCTTGAAAGCTTCCCCTGTGGAGGCCACTTCCATCACCACTTTCTGCTCTCTACATTTAAGTACTTACCCTGCTCATTTGTATAGAACTACCAAGTCCAATTTGCCTGGTGTGTTTATACTCCAGGACTCTAGTTCTTTCACTGCATCCATTGCCAAAAAATTGTTTTCGTGCTGTTCATCCTTCCAAAACGTTGTCCACCAGAGGAGTGTGTCTGGAATATGATCAGAGAAAAGAAAATAACTGGAAAAAGCAATTTTGTTTCTTTTTTTTCCATATTCTTTCCCCTGTTCTTTTTATAGCGTTACTAGCAAAGCTCCCACGTACACTGGAAACTTCTTCACTGACCATCTTTCAAGGCATCAGTGAAAACTCTTAGCTAAATGTTTCTTAAGACAAGTTCTTCATTTTCCAGTAACTTGTGCATATTATCATCCGAACAGAAAACATGCTTAGGACTGCAAGCCAACAGGAGCCGTATGGCTATGCCTAGGAAACAGGCTTTGGCTGTCCCAAGGAATGCAGGCTCAAAGGCCATGCACTAGCTTGTAGGTGCCATACTTTTTTGGTAAAGAAGGGCAGAAGCTGCAGTTTTATCACAACTGCTATAGAAAACTGGGAAAAAAAGAAACTCCTTTACTCATAACATTACAACTCATTACTTTATAAGGGAAAACAGCTTCTCAGATGTGCATGAAGACCTTCCTGCTTAGATCTAATTGGCTGCCTAGGAATGAGACTCTGCTAAATATGTCTCTGGCTCCCTTTTACTTGGGGATTCCTTTCATCTTCTCAGCATTAGCAGAATCTCAAAATGTTTCTGTTTGTCTGGCTTCAGGCCCTCTCCTCTATCTCACTGATAGGCTTTACACTTTTCTTCTCCCCCTTCCCCCACCCTTTTAAGAATAGCAGGAATAAATAAGCTTTAGGGAGCAGAAAGTCCTAATAACCTGATTCATTGCAGCTGTCACACTGTGCATATCTGTAAAGCGTCAGATCAACCACAAGCTGTCAGCCACACAGACTGGCTTGCTCTACCACTGTTAGGCTCTAACATCTTAAGACAAAACAGCTCTAATCATTCTCAAGACAGTTATTAAAACAGGGCAATTTTCAACCTGCAAAGTTTGGAAAACAGTTTTGTCAGTGCTGCTTATGAGCTAAAGGACAGAGCCTGCCTGCAGGGTGGGGTGATGAGCATTTTAGTTCATAGTGTTCCTTCATCTTCTTAACAAGGATCTTCCTCCGTGATAATGTTAAGTAAAGTTACCCCTCATTCAAAAATCAAAGGAACATACTCAAAGTAAAAATGAGGTAACAGCTCCTTCCCCATTCTTCTTTGATAAATAAACAGAATGTAAGAATGAGTCCTGCTGGGTCAGGCTGATATCATGTCTTCGTGATTTCCTTCCACCTTAAGCAAATACTTAAGAAAGAGGACAGCAATAATTGTCTTCCTATACCCTTCCAGCTTTTTTATGTGCAGCAGAAGGATTTCTTGAGACAGGAGTTTGTACCAATATCATCATTTGTAATAGATGCAGACAGATTTTTTTCCTCCATAAATTTGCTTGATTTAAACACAGTTTTGGAGAGACATTGTTCTCCATGATTTTCTCCGGAAATAAGCTCTACATTTCATCTGCAAGGCACTACCCACAGCTCAAATTGCAGCTGGAGTGAACATACCTCATGTCAGAAAGAAAACATCAAATATATCAAAAGCACAGTCGAAGGAACGCTGTCTTCATACCAAGAGCTGCAAATCCTCCAGAGATCCTGGATCAGTACTCAGGCCACTAGCCAAGGCTGAGCTCTGCCCTACTGTGCCTTAACACAGCAGCTGCTCAGTAGCTAGACCACAGTTCATAGAGACTTATCTGCCCTAAATGACACTGCATACAAGGGTTCATGATAATGTTACAGCAACATGTTTCCTAAGAGTTATGACGAAGCAGATTCCCCCCAGAATCAGAACCACTCTGATAACACAGTCTAGATTTGCCCAAATACAAATGACATTTTCCCGCTGTATTACTGTGAAAAACAAGCACTGTACTTGTACAGAATTCAGACCTATGTGACAAGTGTACTTGGGCAGGCAGAAAGCAGGGTCCTTCTTCCTCTCTTCATTCACATATGTTCTTAGCCCCTTATTCAATGTATTCCCATACTGGCAGCAATAAGGAGACCTAAGTTACCACTACACCTCTGGAAATGGCTGCATGGAAGAGAAGCCCTACTTGTTAGCTCACCAAAAGTAAAGTTTCAAGATGAGCTTGTGCATTACGAGAGATCAGATATTTCCCATAAAAAAAATATGCTGGAAGCAGGTTTCACAAGGCTACTACTTACAGATTAATATGTGAACTCATTGCATGCCTAGCCAAATCACAGTTTCACAAGCTTCAGTGCCTGCATCAGTCAGCCAAGCTGCCCTTCCAACGAGCAGCAAGGAAAAGAACCTCTAGAGGGCAGTTTTTCTGCTATTGAATTTACCCGTTCTTGTAGCATTAGAACTCCACTTTTTCTGACCAACACACGGCTTCTTTGCATGCAGGCTCTGGCTGATGGCAAACCGTGGAGCTCCCCTCAAGACAGATCTTGCCAGGCAGTTACTTACCTCTCCAGATGGGCCAGCCATGGCTTCCAGCTCTTTTCTCCTGGTCCCTGGGCTGGGCACATGCAGCATAACTAGGTGTCACTGCTGGGCAGGACCAGGAGAACTTTGTCTTCTGTATCAGCCACTCAGCACAACCAAAACCAACTCCTGAGAGTATAGTTGTACTGTTTTTTTTTTTTTTTTTTAAACTTACAAAAGAAACATTATGTCACAATGAAGGAATGAGCATTAAATATCAATAAACTGAAGAACATATGAAAACAAGGGGAAATACACTTGGTAAGAGTGAAGTTAACACATATTTTAAAAAATATCTTAGGATAAAAAGGAGATGTACTTTTGAGACCAGCATACTATTATATGGAAATATATGCTGTTATATATAATTGTCAAAAACAATGCACCAAATGCAAACATATTTAATACATGTGTATTTTCTGTATCAGAAAAGGGCCACATGGGAATTCAAAGCATTGTAAAACAGATTTGGGCTCATTCATCTCCACTGCAGGAGACCGAAAGAACAGGCAGTAAAGTCAGGCACATGTAGTGCAGCAGCTCTGGATAGCCCACACCCTCCCAGGTGGTCCAAGACAATAGACTGAATGGTGACCAGAGCAATTAATTCTTCTTTTCATTAGCTCTCAGAAGTGATTAAGGGGATTTTACAAACCGGGAAGAAAGCTGGTTTACCGAAAATGTCAAGCACGTAACTGGAAAAAGTAGCCTCTTACAAACTTGTCAGGTAAACACACCATTCTAACTGCCACAGCCACCAACACAGAATTGAAATAATTGGAACAGTAAATAGGAATATTATAACAAATGCTGATGAATAGGGCTTTATGAAAATGACTTCTCAATTTTTTTTTTTAAGAGAAATATTACAAATTCAGGTGTAAAAGGTAATTCCTAAAGCCTCTAACATTCTAAAACACAGAATAGTTAAAAATAAGGCCAATTCAGAATTGACATACAGATGTCTGTAAGTCTGACAACACAGCAGTGCAGAGCTGTCACCGCTGAGTGGGTGTGACTGTGTGGGACCTTCCCTTCTCATCACTGGCTATGACATTTCATGCTTTTAGCAGTGCTCTGAACAATAACAACTACAGTTCAACAAAGCATCTGAAAGTGTATTTAAGACTTGCTATAATCTGTGTTGCAGATCTAGAAGAGAGAGTCCTCCCCTGCAGGATACTGTATATAATATGAAGCCTTGAAAAAAACCTTTGCACCTCTGACCTGCACAAAAGGATTTCCTCCACCTGAGGGATTTTTTGCTGACCATCATTTTGGTTGATGAGAACAAGGTGCAGACAAACACATCTGGCAAAGGGGTGCCTAAATCACTACTGGTGGTAGGAAGGACAGAACACCACTGGTGCCCCCCTCTGTCCTCTGTGCAGTGTTCGACTGCCTCTGTGACATCTCCCCACACACATCTTGGCTGCTGCTTGGGCCTAGAATAGCCTCTCTGTTATCCTCTGCAGTGCTCCAGACGACTGATGGCCAAAGATGGTTGGTTACTTGGTCACTTAGCCATGATAAACTTACCACACAGCTGTTGTTCATACTCCGGCACATTCATTTTACGAACTTCTCCCCAGCTGACAACCAAGTCTCAAAAAAGACTGAGATGAGCAGATTTTTGCCTTGGCTTTGCAGATGCATCTTGTTTACATAAGGTAGGTCCTTCTTCCTCTTTCTTGCAGACAGTCTAGACAACTATGGAAAAGCACGAGATAACATCATTTTTGTTGCTTGGTTTTCTGAAAGTGTATCACCATTTTCCAGCCAAATGCTCTTTTTTTTCCTTTCCCACTAAAAGTGTTTTACATGCCCACCTTTAACTATTTACTCAAACTCTCTATCAGACTAAAGAATATTTTGCTGTTTTCCTTTTATGAATGTAAGAGAGAGTTTGACATACATTTCTGAAACAAATATAAGAAAAACAAACAGAATTCTACAAAGCTTTCATTCATTTCAGCTTGTTTCAAGGTCAGTTGTTCACTGGAATCAATGGCAAGACAACCCCTGGCTTCATAGAGGGTGGAAACTGAGAGGACTTGGGTCTTATCTTCCAGTTGCCCAGCTGCAGTCTTCTCTGACCTTAACTGCTTTTTGATCTATTTCTCAACAAGAAAAAGATCACAGGTACTGTTCTGTATTGCCCATGCACATGTATTGTGCTCGTAGAGATTGTTACAGGCACAGCTCTTGCTGCACACTGGACTCTGTTCCACAGATGGATGGCTAACATCTGCCCAATTTCACGGAGGTTGTCAGGACTTCATGAATACCCCAAGTACTCATCAGCAGAAAATGATATAACCTGCTTGTTCATGTTCTGTTCTTCTAGCAAGTCTAACAGCACTAAATAAAAGACAAGCTTTTGTGAACTTCGGTCTCAGAATTACTGTTTCTACCACACTGTCACTCTTTTGGGTATTTCCCAGGTTTCTCTTCATTTCAATTCCACGCTAGTAACTCCTTGGATAGACTTAGTAACTCCTTTCACTGCTGCAAAACACTGCTGTCCAGGCATCTGAAAATGCCTGGATAGCTTTTGCAGGAGGATACCAGAACTACAAACACATCTTTCAGCGTCCTAATTAGAGTCTGTCACATCCTGTATTGTACTTAGCTGTCTCTGGGAATTCACTGACAAGGCCAAATGCTCATACCTCTTCAACACAACATAAATTGTTCCTTTGCACTCTGGTTAGTCTGCATTACACAGCATGAACACATTGCTTAACAAAAGGAGAAAATTATGTAATTAGCAGGTCTGCTGCACAAACATGTTTCCCTTTCTGAACAGTATATAAATAAAACAGCATCAAGATAGTAGTGGCAGCATTAGAAACTCAGCACCACTTCCACTGCAAACAGCCTGGCCTCCTCAGAAACAAGGGCTGCAGGGAGAGTGGGGGGACACCACCACTTGGGAAAAAGGACTTAACATCTGTT
The DNA here is from genome assembly GCF_002078875.1 of Numida meleagris. Lineage (NCBI taxonomy): Eukaryota > Metazoa > Chordata > Aves > Galliformes > Numididae > Numida > Numida meleagris. The sequence continues at coordinate 16,459,077 of NC_034413.1, read as the reverse complement.
TTCTTTTTCTCTGCTTACACAATACAAGCTGTTGTTTCCATGAAGCTAAACCTTCCCTATTTGTTTGATTTTTAATAATTTATAGTCATTCTTTGGCAGACCGTTTTGCCAGATCCTGTTTTACAAGTAGGCCCTCTAATAAGAAAACAACACATTGGGTTTTGAACCAGGTCACTCAGGAATAGTGGAGCTGTGGCTGGGAGAGCCAAGGACACGCTCCTCCTCATAAAAGCCCTTCAACACACCGGGCCAGGATGGTCCAGGCTCTGCCACATGTGACGCGCAGGGCACAGCAGCTGCCCCTCTGTGAGGCTGAGGGAGAAGGGAGCCAGCCCTGCCCTGCAGAGGGAGGGAAGTCCCCTGTTACCGACACAACGCATCTTGACATCCGCTTTGTGCACATGTGGTAAAATCTTAGCTTCACTCAAGACAACATCAAAATGACCACTGATCTCACATATGGCTCATCGAAGTGACTCAGTGAGAGCAGAAAACCCTTCTGCTTGTTCCTCTCCAGGTCCTTCATTGCATCCATTCCTGCAGGAGACAGAGCCTGGTGGCAGCAGGAGAGAGGCAGATCCCATGCAGAGTGGAAAGAACGCCGCTTCGGAAATGCTTGGCTTCAAAGAAGTATGTATATGAGAAATGAGTCAGCTGAAAAGTATCATGAACATCCTATCTGGGAACTAAACAGACTGCTTCATCAAATGCCAACATTACTGTTGGCATTTGGTGTTACGGCCACCCCTGGAGACAGGCTTCTAAACCCATCATTTAATTGCTGATGAGAGCACTGACAGAAAACAATCAACTGCTTTTTCATAGAAATAGAAATTAGTCTGTACGTACTCCTTTCATCTGCTTCACGCTCACAAAAGCTTCGCTCTGAGGAGGTTGTGCAGCTGAGCAGAGGAGATATGACTCATCCCTGTTGTTGTGTGATCTGCCCAGGCCTGTTTGTGCAGATGTGTGGTGGGTGTGGGTGTGAGGGTGAGAGGAGGGAATGGTGATAGCCCACCAGGTCCAAATCTGCCCCTGCCACAACTCCAGTTTACCAACATTTTGCTCTTAATCATCTCCCTGAAGCTCAAACCCTAGTGAATAAGTGCACAGCAGTGCCTGGAGACAAACATTCAGAGTGAGAACACTGCATCCTGTTCTCACTCTGAAGAATGTTTGATGTTGCAGAGGATGGCAAACTGCATCTGAGATGCTAGTGGGAGGGATAAAATTTTCCACTTCACTGTCCCTCCCCCCTCAAAGAATTTTAGAGGTTAAGTGATATTAAAAACACAAGAGAGTTGAGAGCATCAGCCACCAGGCATTGCGTTATCTCATGTGCTAATCTCACTTGTCAGATGATATCCCAGAGATGGGAGCATGACAGAACAAAGCTGACTGGAGGTCCTAAATCACAGAGGCACAGTATTTGTTACAGGTTTAGAAGCTGTGATCAAGGACAGCATGCTAAGATCTTTCAAGATGTTTCCTTTAGTTTCTCCTCTCTACCATCACCTTTAATAAAATCTTAGTTAACTTTAAACATATTAAGAAAATGCTTTTCCCCAAACTGTGGCTGGTTTCATGTCACTTACTACCTGAAATTAAGCCACCTGCTGTGCCAGTTACTTCCACCTTCAGACCAACAGTTAAAAGCAAAACTAAAGACCTCCTTTTACTCACATTTATCTTTTAACTCCAGACATTTATCTACAGATATTCCTCTTTCATCGCCTCTGCTAGGATTCAGCCTTGGATTTTATTCACAGCTGTAGGGAACTGTAACACAGCTTACAGACCAAATCATGCCCGGGCAGTGCCCATAGGGAAAAGGCTTAAGTACTTCCTCACTCACCTCCTGAAGGACATCTAGACTGCTTCGTGTGTTATCACTATAGCTTTTACAGTTCATCTGTTACACATTTGATAGTTAGCATTTTCTTTACACTAAGCTTTGCAAGGAGAAAGCATGGTCTCAGTAATACTATCCTCAAAAAACAACTAAGAGAAAAATGCCTACCAGCAAGCCACTGAAGCTAAGATGCCAGCTGCAAGCTCTGGATAAAGACAGAGGTCTGCAAAAGATTTCATAGAGATGATTTACAATATATCTGGTCACAAAGTCAAATTTTAAGTGAGCCAGTGAGATGTGCAAAATATTCACTAAAAGTGCAGCTTTCAGGATCTCAGCACTCACAGTCGTAGAGCGTACACACAAACGACTGGGACGGGACAGTCCCATGGCTAAAATAAAATCAATGATCAACCCCAAGATAGAAATACATCTACATTTATGGTAAGGTTATAGTGATTGGCTGTGAGAGCTACCAGGCATCCAGCCAATTTGCTTTTCCAGTCTAAAGAAATGCTCGGTTTGTTTGAAAAATGATTTTTTTTCCTGCTGTGAAGAATGCATTGACGTCATCAAACCAGGCCTGCTGAACAAAAGCATGGAGCAGGAGTGGTGTCAAGAAGCTGAACTGAGGGACTAAGGGTACACATCCATTTTAGCTTTCAGCATCAGGGACAGTTCCCAGTTCTTATTCATCCCCTCTAGAAGAGAACTGCTAAAGGGACAAGCGACTTGTAACAAGTGTCATTTTCCCCCTTTTTGTTACATCAACCACACACACACAGAGACCAGAGAAAGGGAGGCTCCTGAGATGCTCCCACTGAGAGGCCTTTAGTTAAACACAGATGCAATCCTGGATCTCACCTGGGTTCAGACATCATCTATATCCTCCATTCCAGCAGTCCTACTGCTGATACTTCTATCACCAGTGAAAGTTTTACATTAACTCCCTTCCCCATCCCCCTTTTTTATTTTTAAATACACCATCATCTATGGCTCTGCATGCCTGATTATCCAACTACTATTTCTTCTGATAGGAACATGCCAGAACTTCCCAGTCTGTTTGATTAACACCACACAGCAACAGCCTTACAGAACAACACAGGAATAAGTAGAGTTTGCAAACTTCTCTGATGACACACTGCTTTCCCATTTCTATTTTGTCATACCGACAGAGTGTTTGGGCCTGCAGAAGACTTTGCTACCACATCATCTGATCACAATCCTTTCACTATACCACTAACCAAAGTGGTTATCAGCAGCACTTTAGAAAGGGTGAAGAGCAACTCTGTGTTTTCAGAAACAGGCTGAACCACACTGCAACATAAAAGCCAATGCTTGGAGTCACTGAAGATCATTTCTGATATTCTCTCACATTTTCCTCCCTTTTCAGCCAAATCAAGTTGTCTAAATACAACTGTTGTTTTTCCTAAATTGCATTTCAGGGCAAATTAATTCTCTACAGAAAAATAAGGTTATAAGTCAACATACACAAAACAAGAAAATGCAAAGTTAAGAGGAAGACAATTGTATAGAGGAGTTCATTACCATTCTCAGTTTCTAGAGATCCTACATTTAGTTTACTAAGGTACTCCAAGTGTAAGTCTTCTGTGCAACAATCTTCTAATGTGCATTATAGGTCAAAGGAGAATCCTTATCAAAGGATAAGTCTTACTACGTTAATCTAAATTGCCCAATTTTAGCACAAAAGAATTTTTAAATAATCACCAGTACACAAAAACCAAAATTAAATTGAGTATTTAAAAAAAAAAAACACCAACAGTATATGGTAATTAGAAAAAAAAAATGTGTAACAACCTAACAAAGAACAAAGTGGTAGAAAGCAAGTCAGAGGTTACATTTTTTTCCCCTGGAACACAAATGTGGATTCGACATTTTGAAGTTCAGACCAACACAATGCACAGACCCCTGGTTTGTGTTTATTTCACCTTGACATCTTTTCTTCACCTAAGAGACAAATTATGATGGCCTTCTCAAAATTTAGCAGTTCATAATGTCATAATACCCTGATGGAGTCAGTTTTAATATGTTCAAGTAGGCTTCTGGATGAGGGAGAAACAGTTTGATGCCAGTTAAGGCTTGAATATAAATTCCCAAAGCCAGAACACTACAGTAATATGTTTAAACTCATTCCTAAGGCATTTTTGCATCTATTTTTAATTTTTTTTTATGATCAGAGCCCATACGTGAGCATGGAACAACAACTCCATACATAAATCGAAACAGCACAGTGAGTAGGTCAACAGCTTCACCTCAGACTCAAAACCTTACATTTTTAAAGGTAGAATTGCAAAGAAGCTAAAAAGTCAGGTTGCTAAGTGATAACTGTTCGTGGAGCTGGATCCCTCTGAAGTCTGATCCCACTTTGCATATTAAGAAACATGCAAGGACATCTGCTGGTAAGAAGAATAATGCAGCCATCCAAAGGGACCTTAATAAACCCAAAAGGTGAGCCCATGGGAACTTTATGAGGTTCAACAAAGTGAAGTGCAAGGTGTTGAACTTGGGTCAGGGCAATCCCAGACATGAGTACAGACTGGAAGAAGAACTCCTTGAGTGCAGCCTGGTCAGGAAGGTCTTGGTGGATGAAAAACTGAACTCAAGCCAGCACAGTGTGCTTGCAGCCCATAGGCCATCTGTATCCTGGGCTGCATCAGAAAAGGAGTGGCCAGCAGGGTGAGGGGCGTGATTGTCACCCTCTACTTTGCTCTCATGAGGCACCACCTGGAATATTGCATCCAGGCCTGGGACCTCCAGCACAGGAAGGATGTTGAGCTTTTGGAGGGAGTCCGGAGGAGGGCTATCAAAATGCTCAGAGGGCTGGAGAACCTCTCCTATAAAGACAGACTGAGGAAGATAGACTTGTTCCATCTGGAGATGAAAAGGCTCCAAGGAGACCTCATTATGGCCTTCCAGTATTTAAAAGGACATTATAAACAGAAAGGAAATCTATTTTTTACATAGGTAGATAATGATAGGACAAGGGGTAATGGTTTCAAACTAATGTAGGGGAGATTTAGGTTAGGTGTCAGGGGAAACTTTTCACTAAGAGGGTGATGAGGTGCTGGCACAGGTTGCCCAGAGAAGCTGTGGATGCCCCATTCCAGGAGGTGTTCAAGGTCAGGTTGGATGGGGCCCTGGGCCTGATCTAGTGCTTGACAACCCTGCCCATGGCAAGAGGTTGGAACCTGATGACCTTTGAGGTCCCTTCCAACCCAAGCCATTCTATGATCTCATACTTTTGCACATAACTCAGCTGACATATGAATTAAACCTTAGATGGTGGATAAGTAAAGAATACGGTCAAAGCTGCCACATCTGCCAGCCCAAAAGTGCTGCCACAACCCAAAGAAGAGTGCAAAGTTGGGCACAGCAGAGCCGTGCTTTCATCAGCATCACCTCAGAATAACCAAACAACAAACAAAAATCCTCCAAACACATTGCTTTCTCTTCGTTTGTATCTATTATATAAGGAAACCTCAAACAGCTACAGTTACCAGCTACAAGGTACAACTCCAAGTCATGGGCAGCCACTCTTGTTTTCACATGAAAGTGGTAGCTTCTGAAAGATCTCTTAGAGTTAACTACCACGAAAAAACACTCCACCGCAAAACTGATCTACTCATGCACTCAGCTACACCTCCTGGGGGGCAGGGAGGAATGCAAACCACTTACACCCAATAGACACTCTTTACATTACTGGAAGATATGCAGTAACTGGGGCAAGGGAAATACCTAAGTGTTGTTAAATGCTAAGCAATGCCTAGCGAGGGCCCAGTCACGTTAGGTTTTGTTTACGGGACAAACCACAATCCCGTAAGTGATGAATTTGGAAATAACCCTACTGAGCTTTCTGCTGCAGCACTGTCTGCAGAACCAGGCAATGGTGTTTGCAGTAACCTCTCCACCCTTACGCAAACTTCCGCTAAAATAAACAGCCCTGAGTGCACACCAGTTTGGGTTTGGCCTGTAGGTATGACAGGCACATCGCACAGGTACCGCACCACGGAGGGGTGTTCCCCTCCAGTTTCTCTCCATACTGCCAGTGGGAAGGAAAAGAGCCGATTGCTACAGGATACTCCAGAGGCAGCACCTCCAAAAACTGCGTCACTGCTGCAATTTGTTTTGTCCGGAAGTGGTCAAAAATCTGAAATATTTAAAACAGCAGCTAGTTTTTTATGATACACTGAACTCAGTTATCTGCAAGCTTGGCAGCTAGGAGCCAAACCAGTAGAAATCCGAAGAAGTGAGTCATAACCTGCTGAAAAATGAAGCTTAAAATGAAAACGCCAGCTCAATTACAACCTTCTGAAGACAGCGGCATCAACCCAAAGATAAAAAGATGTGTTGGTAATGGTTACTGTCACGTTAATCTTAATGCTGCTGAGGAGGCCACTGTTATGTAGGAACTTTGAAACACTGTAAATCCGTAGGAAAAACAGAAAGTTACTAAAAATAGCTTTGAAGTCGCAGAAATCCTTCCAGCGAGACAGCGCAAGAACGCTAGAATGCACTTAACTTGGTCCAAACGCCTGCTGCACACTTAGGGATTCAGAACACCCTGCCCCAAGATGCCCCTACCAATACCACACAGCGAGAGCACAGCATAGCCGCTACCCAGGGCTGGCTCCGGGGGGCGGCAGCCGGGCCATCACACCCGCGCGGTGCCGGCGTTGCCCGAGGGGCCGGGCCGGGGCGGGCTGAAGCAATGTTTATCAACATGGGAGGAGCCCAGCGGCTTTCGCTTTTCAGGCTGGTGCGGGACGGCGCTGCGCGGGGACATGGCTGGGGGACTCTTCCATCTACTTCTCGTAAGTGCCGCCGGGACGCGGGGTGCGGGGGTGCCCGGGACGGGACGTGGGGCGGCGCTGCGGTAGCGGTGCCGAAAGCGCTGCCCGGCCGCAAAAAAAAACAACCAACCAAACTTGTTCTATTTTCTTCGGGAAGTCATGAAATGAATTCAAGTTCAGACTCGTCGCTGTGCTATAGCCACCGCGGCGGGCGCTGAGGAACAGCGGTGGGAAGGAGGGGACGGGTGCCGGTGGGGCTGCTGCCCGCGGCGGGGCGCGTACCGTCACGGTGCGGGGGCACGGCGGGCTGTGTCGGGCCGGGCCGGGAGCGCAGGGAGAACTGCTGCGGCAGAGGAGCTTCGGGCCGCGACAAGCGGTAAGCCCGGAAAAGCTGGAGACGTCGAATGCAGCGCCGTGAGCTGCGGCACGTACTGGAAGCGGGGCAGGGCCTTTCTTTCTTGCGTGAATCGTTGCTCCGTGCAGAGTACAGCTCTCGGTACCCTCAGGGCATGGATCACCCGTCCATATTTATTACCGTCGATAAAGGTACCTGCACATTCATTATGCCACAAGGAGGTGGTTCAGCGTCTGCAACGCGGGCAGCCTCAAGCACAGGGCCGTTAGATCCGAGGGCCGGGGAGACTGCTCCACTCCGACTGCAGCTGTGCCCAGCGGGGGGACAGCAAGGGGCCGGCGCGGGACAGCGAGCCCTGTGCCATGGCAGAGCTGCATCTGCCCAGCCCTGTGGACATGGCACACGTCACTGCCCCAGCCAGGCCCTTGCCCCTCAGAACGCGGTGGGATTCCCACTCAGAATCTCTTCCTACTGTGGTTGTGCTTCCACTGAATATGAGTTACCTTGCGTTTGGCAGGTGTTAAGTTAGAAACCATGCAGGTATGATTTATTATACAACAGGTAGTAAACAACTTAAAGGGATTGATAGGGTGATTTGAAAGGTTTTGCCCACACCCTTGCACAAAGCGTAGTTAAATACAAGGAGCTGCCAATGAAGTGTGTATTATCTTTTGCTGTAGAGGCAGCAAACGAGTGGCAGAAATGTCAGCCTAGCTTAGCGTCTTAGAATTATTCACAACATAAATAAAGATTTAAAAAGTACATTCTCTTACCGCACAGCTTACGGAGTAGAAAGATCATTCCTATTCTTACTTTCCAATTGTTTCCAAATTTGGTAGCCCTTAGACTGCAGCACTCCTACATGCATTCTATTAAAAAAAGATATATGTTTTTATTAGCATGTGGTTCCACTACTTATAAATCAGTAAGCCTGACAATATTTGACCTTCTAACTTGATTAAACCAGAATGTGAAAGGAGTTTGTTGAATTAAATCTCAGTTTTGCAAGCAACTCGCTGTTGTGCTAAAGTAAAAACAGTTGCAAGGATATTAATGCAAAATAGCAATGACCCACATGGCTAGAAAACATCTAACTTCACCCTGTAAAACAACCCACAAAACCACATATTATTCAGAGATGCGCTCTAGAGGAATAGGCCATCTTGTGAAATGTTATCTAAATATTTTGTAACGATTTGATATGATTGTTTACAAAGCAGGTGGTCTTCTGGGAGGTTAGAAGATACGCCTTTGAAAACAGTCCCACGTGGCTGTGCTGACCCCTCTTTCTTGTTTTGCACAGGACCAATATGAACGTGTAAATGCATGCATATAAGCAGCCATAAAGTCGTGGGGTGACCCAGGACTCAACTAAAAGTATAAGCGCTCCAGCTCTGGAGGAGAAGGGGAAAAATTCCAAATATTGAATTTGGGCAGCTATTTTAAGACACAGCAGTAACTGAGGGTTTTTGCTGTCGTAGGTGTTGAACACGTGCATCTCACTTAAGATTTCAGGAGGTCGGGATGCTTCTATTTGTAGGGAAATACCAACTCCCATTGCTAGGCCTCAGAAAATAAAACTGCTTTCTTAGTCCTCCTCGTAGAAGAATTTAGAACATGAAGAAATACTATTTTCAGTGCCTGCTTTGGTGCTAACTACCAACTTCCGCATTAGTGGGAAAAAAAGAGATAGGGAAAAACTGATACTGGAAATACTGGAAGCAGTAATTTTTGTCGTACTAAGAGAACCGAGGCAGAGAATACTTGTAACAAGCAGTATATAATTCCTTACTTTGAAAACGCTGTCTTGAAAGGGTTTGCATAAGTGAGACTACCTACATGGAAAACTGTACTAAAATGGAGCTAACTCTAGAAAGTCAAAGAAATAACAGAAGCAAATTTAAAAAAAAAATGAGCTAAGATTTTTATTAGCAAAAAGAAAAAAAAAAAAAAAAAAAAGAAAATCCTCAAATCCTCCCTCCCCCTCTTTCTTTTTTAACACTTAGAAAGCCCCTGATGACCTCATGCATGTTACCCCATGTATTAAACGTGGAAGGAAAACAGTCACCAACTTCTGAAAGCATCAGCCCTCTCATCTATAGGCATCTATGGTTTAGGAATGGGAAGAGGGGCTCACTAAAGATCAAAGGTATTATAACAGAAAAAAGCAGCAACGGATTTTTACTTAGAGGGTGAAATACCGTAATGCTTTAAAAAGGCCTGTATGCAAATAACAGATTCATGCACTTCCAGAGTGATCTTCCAGCCCCACAAGGTGTGTCTGCTGAAAGTTTTCCAGTCAAGGAAGTTGACCCATTATGAAGAACACTTGGATACAGGAATAATCTGAGGACTGAGAGTTACAAAATCACAAGTTTTCAAGGGAACTATAACTCTTGTGTCACTGCCTTAGGAATACAGTGGAGACAGGTTTTCTACCTCTCATGCTGGTTGCTGAAAGGATTTTGGAGGATGCTGTAGGAGTGAAGGCTTAGAGGAGAGGGAGAAGATAGAAAGGTCTCTCAAATCCCTATGCAATCAAAAAAGAGTAAAACCAACAAATTGGGGCCTATGCAATAATTCTTCTAGAACCTGTTAAGATCAGATATCCCTGATTGCTTGTACACCTGCTGACTGCTCAGTTCAGTCAATCTTTAGATGTGAGAACTGTTTTTTTGTTTAGGATGAGAAGGGTAGAACAAAGCATTTGTGAGTCATTTTAGACTGAAAACACATAGCCTCCAGTTGAACTTACACATTATGAAAAAGCACCTATCACCCCTGCCTCTCTGAAACCCCCTAAAACACTTCCTTTCTGCTAGCAGCACTCACTGCTCAGCAGCAGCAAGGAAAGGAATTAAGCTGTGCTCTGAATGCTAAACAACAGTCCAACACTTACAGAGCAAGTGAAATGATTTTAAGAGGGTGCAAAACCAGGAGGAAAAAAGGTTTTAAAAATTAAGGTGTTACTTTGAAAGCTAAAATTCTCAAAGTTTTCTCACTATTCCTTATGCAGGAAGGCACTGTATGGAGCCCCTGCAAGCAGAAGCTATGTAGGTGTTGGGTGCTGCTTAAAGTCAGTTTCTGAGAAGTGATCCCCACTTCTTGTAAGCGTACCAGGAAGTTCATCTCTGCAAGTGACAGTGGAGGGCTTCCATCAAAAAAATCACATTTCTGTCTCTCCCCACTCCATCAGCTTAGTTTGTCTGTATAAAACTGCAGGACTGAGTTTTGCTTGAGGGAAGAGTGTCCATGCACGCACTGTGATTGCAGTGGTTCAGTAAACCCTAAAAGCAACTCTACTAAATTGTACTGACAGTAGTCATTTAGAAAGAGGTTTCCTTCTTTCATTTTATCCCATTTCCTATGTGATTCTCTGTACGTTTTCTTTCATAGTGCACATCCTGTTCTTTGCCAGCATCATTCAGTTCCTCTGCCATGCCCAAGAGAGGTTTGTAGACAAGTTAGGGATGCAGCAGGGCTGTGGTAATCTTCAATCTTCATTACTGTGGCTTGGGGTCTTATTCTCCAAAAACCCCAACTGCTGCTTCATGGCTCTGAAGTGGGAGATTTGGGTGCCAAAAGCAGGATGTCAGCTGCGCCCCAGCAGGCATGGTGAGTGGCCAGACAACAGGCGAGGGCAGATTAGGAGGAAGGAGCTGTCTTGGTGCCATGGTGGGGCAGAGTGTGCTGAGATGCGAGTGGGTGTATCCAGGCATTGGCTGCTTGCTCAGTGCTGGCACTATGCTGCTCATCACTGCTGAGTCACAGTACCTCCCATCAGAGAGGAGAGAACAACCAGCCACTTCCCCACTGACTTCCTCATGCTGCAAGCACCGCTCGCATCTGTCCTCCACATGCACAACTGCACGTGGGGCTGAAAGCCTGGTGCCATTGAGTTTCCTGGAGCTGGCTGCCTCAGAGCTGCCAGGGCCTCCAGACCCTGACTCCCTGCCTGGTTCCAAGTCTTCCACAAATGGATGTTCTCAGTCCAGCTCAACAAACAGGGCACCCACCCGCTCCCTCAGCCCAACTCCACATATGGCAGAGGAGTAGAGACAAGGGGCTTTGCCTTCATCCTTGAGAAGCCAAACCAGGCTGATGGCAGGCAGTGGTGGTCACCCCTGCAGGCCTGCCCTGGAGGCCTGGCCACGAGGCAGCAGCACATGGAGCAGCACACACCACCACCACCTGACAGAAAACAGGCACTGCACTGCAGGGGTAGAAACCTGCTTATTGGTAACTACCTTCTGATTGGACTTTCTATCCCAGCTGTTAGACTGATCTCCCAGGCAAAAGGAAGACAAGTCACGTGAATTTGGCACAACAGTATGAGAGTTTCTGTAAAAGCTTACTTTAACACCTCTGCATGCGGTTTCAGAGAGGCATGTCCTGAAAGCATAGGCACCAAACAAAGTCAGCGTGCTGAACTAGAAAAGTGATGCACTCAGCTCAAGTGTTCACTTAGTTTTTTGGCTGCTGAAACCTCTCCTCCAGATGCAAACAAAGGCCTTCCTAAGTTCCACCTAGCACCTGATAGGATATACATTTTAAAACAGATGAGTATTAAGAAAAGGTTCCCGTCTATGAATAGCCTAGAGGATCAATAAAAGTAACTACTTGGAGAAGTCACCAGACAGTCAATGTATTGATGTCAACGGTTTACGGGCGTTAGGCCCGATTCCGTGACAAAGGGGACGGGGGACCCAAGGGCCCACGCCCCGGGAAAAGGGGAAAGGGGAAAAG